>NW_026700772.1:0-33832 GCF_030435755.1 Ochotona princeps | reverse complement strand
CCACACAAACGAATGCTCCACATGCGGGTTTCACATGCCACCAACTCCACATTCACAGGCAACTTCAGCGCCACAGCCGTTTTCAGATAGCCCTCAATGCAAAGGCTCTAGACGCAAATATTGGTGTGAGAGCTAATTCAATCAAGGAAACACTGCATGTTGGTGAAGGGCATATTGAAGAAGGATCAGCCGAGTGGTTCTTGTGGGAGAACAACTCCATTTGGCTCACTAACTTCACACACCATCAGGCTTACAAGCAGCTCTCAAGGAAACTCAGTTTTCACACTCTATGCTTAGTGCCCTTTGAGTGCCTAGGACTGAAATGAAGCTTGCTGAGCATCCCACACAAACGAATGCTCCACATGCGGGTTTCACATGCCACCAACTCCACATTTTCCCGCAACTTCAGCGCCAAAGCCGTTTTCAGATAGCCCTCAATGCAAAGGCTCTAGACGCAAATATTAGTGTGAGAGCTAATTCAATCAAGGAAACACTGCATGTTGGTGAAGGGCATATTGAAGAAGGATCAGCCGAGTGGTTCTTGTGGGAGAACAACTCCATTTGCCTCACTAACTTCACACACCATCAGGCTTCCAAGCAGCTCTCAAGGAAACTCAGTTTTCACACTCTATGCTTAGTGCCCTTTGAGTGCATTATCTAGGAATGAACCTGGTAGAGCATCCCACACAAACGAATGCTCCACATGCGGGTTTCACATGCCACCAACTCTACATTCACAGGCAACTTCAGCGCCACAGCAGCTTTCAGATAGCCCTCAATGCAAAGGCTCTAGATGCAAAGATTGTTGTGAGAGCTAATTCAATCAAGGAAACACTGCATGTTGGTGAAGGGCATATTGAAGAAGGATCAGCCGAGTGGTTCTTGTGGGAGAGCAACTCCATTTGGCTCACTAACTTCACACACCATCAGGTTTCCAAGCAGCTCTCAAGGAAACTCAGTTTTCACACTCTATGCTTAGTGCCCTTTGTGTGCCTAGGACTGAAATGAAGCTTGGTGAGCATCCCACACAAACGAATGCTCCACATGCGGGTTTCACATGCCACCAACTCCACATTCACAGGCAACTTCAGCGCCACAGCCGTTTTCAGATAGCCCTCAATGCAAAGGCTCTAGACGCAAATATTGGTGTGAGAGCTAATTCAATCAAGGAAACATTGCATGTTGGTGAAGGGCATATTGAAGAAGGATCAGCCGAGTGGTTCTTGTGGGAGAACAACTCCATTTGGCTCACTAACTTCACACACCATCAGGCTTCCAAGCAGCTCTCAAGGAAACTCAGTTTTCACACTCTATGCTTAGTGCCCTTTGAGTGAATTATCTAGGAATGAACCTGGTAGAGCATCACACACAAAAGAATGCTCCACATGCGGGTTTCACATGCCACCAACTCCACATTCACAGGCAACTTCAGCGCCACAGCCATTTTCAGATAGCCCTCAATGCAAAGGCTCTAGACGCAAATATTGGTGTGAGAGCTAATTCAATCAAGGAAACACTGCATGTTGGTGAAGGGCATATTGAAGAAGGATCAGCCGAGTGGTTCTTGTGGGAGAACAACTCCATTTGCCTCACTAACTTCACACACCATCAGGCTTCCAAGCAGCTCTCAAGGAAACTCAGTTTTCACACTCTATGCTTAGTGCCCTTTGAGTGAATTATCTAGGAATGAACCTGGTAGAGCATCACACACAAAAAGAATGCTCCACATGCGGGTTTCACATGCCACCAACTCCACATTCACAGGCAACTTCAGCGCCACAGCCATTTTCAGATAGCCCTCAATGCAAAGGCTCTAGACGCAAATATTGGTGTGAGAGCTAATTCAATCAAGGAAACACTGCATGTTGCTGAAGGGCATATTGAAGAAGGATCAGCCGAGTGGTTCTTGTGGGAGAACAACTCCATTTGGCTCACTAACTTCACACACCATCAGGCTTCCAAGCAGCTCTCAAGGTAACTCAGTTTTCACACTCTATGCTTAGTGCCCTTTGAGTGCATTATCTAGGAATGAACCTGGTAGAGCATCCCACACAAACGAATGCTCCACATGCGGGTTTCACATGCCACCAACTCCACATTCACAGGCAACTTCAGCGCCACAGCCGTTTTCAGATAGCCCTCAATGCAAAGGCTCTAGACGCAAATATTGGTGTGAGAGCTAATTCAATCAAGGAAACACTGCATGTTGGTGAAGGGCATATTGAAGAAGGATCAGCCGAGTGGTTCTTGTGGGAGAACAACTCCATTTGGCTCACTAACTTCACACACCATCAGGCTTACAAGCAGCTCTCAAGGAAACTCAGTTTTCACACTCTATGCTTAGTGCCCTTTGAGTGCCTAGGACTGAAATGAAGCTTGCTGAGCATCCCACACAAACGAATGCTCCACATGCGGGTTTCACATGCCACCAACTCCACATTTTCCCGCAACTTCAGCGCCACAGCCGTTTTCAGATAGCCCTCAATGCAAAGGCTCTAGACGCAAATATTAGTGTGAGAGCTAATTCAATCAAGGAAACACTGCATGTTGGTGAAGGGCATATTGAAGAAGGATCAGCCGAGTGGTTCTTGTGGGAGAACAACTCCATTTGCCTCACTAACTTCACACACCATCAGGCTTCCAAGCAGCTCTCAAGGAAACTCAGTTTTCACACTCTATGCTTAGTGCCCTTTGAGTGCATTATCTAGGAATGAACCTGGTAGAGCATCCCACACAAACGAATGCTCCACATGCGGGTTTTCACATGCCACCAACTCCACATTCACAGGCAACTTCAGCGCCACAGCCGTTTTCAGATAGCCCTCAATGCAAAGGCTCTAGACACAAATATTGGTGTGAGAGCTAATTCAATCAAGGAAACACTGCATGTTGGTGAAGGGCATATTGAAGAAGGATCAGCCGAGTGGTTCTTGTGGGAGAACAACTCCATTTGGCTCACTAACTTCACACACCATCAGGCTTCCAAGCAGCTCTCAAGGAAACTCAGTTTTCACACTCTATGCTTAGTGCCCTTTGAGTGAATTATCTAGGAATGAACCTGGTAGAGCATCACACACAAAAGAATGCTCCGCATGCGGGTTTCACATGCCACCAACTCCACATTCACAGGCAACTTCAGCGCCACAGCCGTTTTCAGATAGCCCTCAATACAAAGGCTCTAGACGCAAATATTGGTGTGAGAGCTAATTCAATCAAGGAAACACTGCATGTTGGTGAAGGGCATATTGAAGAAGGATCAGCCGAGTGGTTCTTGTGGGAGAACAACTCCATTTGGCTCACTAACTTCACACACCATCAGGCTTCCAAGCAGCTCTCAAGGAAACTCAGTTTTCACACTCTATGCTTAGTGCCCTTTGAGTGCATTATCTAGGAATGAACCTGGTAGAGCATCCCACACAAACGAATGCTCCACATGCGGGTTTCACATGCCACCAACTCCACATTCACAGGCAACTTCAGCGCCACAGCCATTTTCAGATAGCCCTCAATGCAAAGGCTCTAGACGCAAATATTGGTGTGAGAGCTAATTCAATCAAGGAAACACTGCATGTTGGTGAAGGGCATATTGAAGAAGGATCAGCCGAGTGGTTCTTGTGGGAGAACAACTCCATTTGGCTCACTAACTTCACACACCATCAGGCTTACAAGCAGCTCTCAAGGAAACTCAGTTTTCACACTCTATGCTTAGTGCCCTTTGAGTGCCTAGGACTGAAATGAAGCTTGCTGAGCATCCCACACAAACGAATGCTCCACATGCGGGTTTCACATGCCACCAACTCCACATTTTCCCGCAACTTCAGCGCCACAGCCGTTTTCAGATAGCCCTCAATGCAAAGGCTCTAGACGCAAATATTAGTGTGAGAGCTAATTCAATCAAGGAAACACTGCATGTTGGTGAAGGGCATATTGAAGAAGGATCAGCCGAGTGGTTCTTGTGGGAGAACAACTCCATTTGCCTCACTAACTTCACACACCATCAGGCTTCCAAGCAGCTCTCAAGGAAACTCAGTTTTCACACTCTATGCTTAGTGCCCTTTGAGTGCATTATCTAGGAATGAATCTGGTAGAGATTCCCACACAAACGAATGCTCCACATGCGGGTTTCACATGCCACCAACTCCACATTCACAGGCAACTTCAGCGCCACAGCCGTTTTTCAGATAGCCCTCAATGTAAAGGCTCTAGACGCAAATATTGGTGTGAGAGCTAATTCAATCAAGGAAACACTGCATGTTGGTGAAGGGCATATTGAAGAAGGATCAGCCGAGTGGTTTCTTGTGGGAGAACAACTCCATTTGGCTCACTAACTTCACACACCATCAGGCTTCCAAACAGCTCTCAAGGAAACTCAGTTTTCACACTCTATGCTTAGTGCCCTTTGAGTGCATTATCTAGGAATGAATCTGGTAGAGCATCCCACACAAACGAATGCTCCACATGCGGGTTTCACATGCCACCAACTCCACATTCACAGGCAACTTCAGCGCCACAGCCGTTTTCAGATAGCCCTCAATGCAAAGGCTCTAGACGCAAATATTGGTGTGAGAGCTAATTCAATCAAGGAAACACTGCATGTTGGTGAAGGGCATATTAAAGAAGAATCAGCCGAGTAGTTCTTGTGGGAGAACAACTCCATTTGGCTCACTAACTTCACACACCATCAGGCTTCCAAGCAGCTCTCAAGGAAACTCAGTTTTCACACTCTATGCTTAGTGCCCTTTGAGTGCATTATCTAGGAATGAACCTGGTAGAGCATCACACACAAACGAATGCTCCACATGCGGGTTTCACATGCCACCAACTCTACATTCACAGACAACTTCAGCGCCACAGCCGCTTTCAGATAGCCCTCAATGCAAAGGCTCTAGATGCAAAGATTGTTGTGAGAGCTAATTCAATCAAGGAAACACTGCATGTTGGTGAAGGGCATATTGAAGAAGGATCAGCCGAGTGGTTCTTGTGGGAGAGCAACTCCATTTGGCTCACTAACTTCACACACCATCAGGTTTCCAAGCAGCTCTCAAGGAAACTCAGTTTTCACACTCTATGCTTAGTGCCCTTTGTGTGCCTAGGACTGAAATGAAGCTTGGTGAGCATCCCACACAAACGAATGCTCCACATGCGGGTTTTCACATGCCACCAACTCCACATTCACAGGCAACTTCAGCGCCACAGCCGTTTTCAGATAGCCCTCAATGCAAAGGCTCTAGACGCAAATATTGGTGTGAGAGCTAATTCAATCAAGGAAACACTGCATGTTGGTGAAGGGCATATTGAAGAAGGATCAGCCGAGTGGTTCTTGTGGGAGAACAACTCCATTTGGCTCACTAACTTCACACACCATCAGGCTTCCAAGCAGCTCTCAAGGAAACTCAGTTTTCACACTCTATGCTTAGTGCCCTTTGAGTGCATTATCTAGGAATGAACCTGGTAGAGCATCCCACACAAACGAATGCTCCACATGCGGGTTTCACATGCCACCAACTCCACATTCACAGGCAACTTCAGCGCCACAGCCGTTTTCAGATAGCCCTCAATGCAAAGGCTCTAGACGCAAATATTGGTGTGAGAGCTAATTCAATCAAGGAAACACTGCATGTTGCTGAAGGGCATATTGAAGAAGGATCAGCCGAGTGGTTCTTGTGGGAGAACAACTCCATTTGGCTCACTAACTTCACACACCATCAGGCTTCCAAGCAGCTCTCAAGGAAACTCAGTTTTCACACTCTATGCTTAGTGCCCTTTGAGTGCATTATCTAGGAATGAACCTGGTAGAGCATCCCACACAAACGAATGCTCCACATGCGGGTTTCACATGCCACCAACTCCACATTCACAGGCAACTTCAGCGCCACAGCCGTTTTCAGATAGCCCTCAATGCAAAGGCTCTAGACGCAAATATTGGTGTGAGAGCTAATTCAATCAAGGAAACACTGCATGTTGGTGAAGGGCATATTGAAGAAGGATCAGCCGAGTGGTTCTTGTGGGAGAACAACTCCATTTGGCTCACTAACTTCACACACCATCAGGCTTACAAGCAGCTCTCAAGGAAACTCAGTTTTCACACTCTATGCTTAGTGCCCTTTGAGTGCCTAGGACTGAAATGAAGCTTGCTGAGCATCCCACACAAACGAATGCTCCACATGCGGGTTTCACATGCCACCAACTCCACATTCACAGGCAACTTCAGCGCCACAGCCGTTTTCAGATAGCCCTCAATGCAAAGGCTCTAGACGCAAATATTAGTGTGAGAGCTAATTCAATCAAGGAAACACTGCATGTTGGTGAAGGGCATATTGAAGAAGGATCAGCCGAGTGGTTCTTGTGGGAGAACAACTCCATTTGCCTCACTAACTTCACACACCATCAGGCTTCCAAGCAGCTCTCAAGGAAACTCAGTTTTCACACTCTATGCTTAGTGCCCTTTGAGTGCATTATCTAGGAATGAACCTGGTAGAGCATCCCACACAAACGAATGCTCCACATGCGGGTTTCACATGCCACCAACTCCACATTCACAGGCAACTTCAGCGCCACAGCCGTTTTCAGATAGCCCTCAATGCAAAGGCTCTAGACACAAATATTGGTGTGAGAGCTAATTCAATCAAGGAAACACTGCATGTTGGTGAAGGGCATATTGAAGAAGGATCAGCCGAGTGGTTCTTGTGGGAGAACAACTCCATTTGGCTCACAAACTTCACACACCATCAGGCTTCCAAGCAGCTCTCAAGGAAACTCAGTTTTCACACTCTATGCTTAGTGCCCTTTGAGTGAATTATCTAGGAATGAACCTGGTACAGCATCACACACAAAAGAATGCTCCGCATGCGGGTTTCACATGCCACCAACTCCACATTCACAGGCAACTTCAGCGCCACAGCCATTTTCAGATAGCCCTCAATGCAAAGGCTCTAGACGCAAATATTGGTGTGAGAGCTAATTCAATCAAGGAAACACTGCATGTTGGTGAAGGGCATATTGAAGAAGGATCAGCCGAGTGGTTCTTGTGGGAGAACAACTCCATTTGGCTCACTAACTTCACACACCATCAGGCTTCCAAGCAGCTCTCAAGGAAACTCAGTTTTCACACTCTATGCTTAGTGCCCTTTGAGTGCATTATCTAGGAATGAACCTGGTAGAGCATCCCACACAAACGAATGCTCCACATGCGGGTTTCACATGCCACCAACTCCACATTCACAGGCAACTTCAGCGCCACAGCCGTTTTCAGATAGCCCTCAATGCAAAGGCTCTAGACGCAAATATTGGTGTGAGAGCTAATTCAATCAAGGAAACACTGCATGTTGGTGAAGGGCATATTGAAGAAGGATCAGCCGAGTGGTTCTTGTGGGAGAACAACTCCATTTGGCTCACTAACTTCACACACCATCAGGCTTACAAGCAGCTCTCAAGGAAACTCAGTTTTCACACTCTATGCTTAGTGCCCTTTGAGTGCCTAGGACTGAAATGAAGCTTGCTGAGCATCCCACACAAACGAATGCTCCACATGCGGGTTTCACATGCCACCAACTCCACATTCACAGGCAACTTCAGCGCCACAGCCGTTTTTCAGATAGCCCTCAATGCAAAGGCTCTAGACGCAAATATTAGTGTGAGAGCTAATTAAATCAAGGAAAAACTGCATTGTTGGTGAAGGGCATATTGAAGAAGGATCAGCCGAGTGGTTCTTGTGGGAGAACAACTCCATTTGGCTCACTAACTTCACACACCATCAGGCTTCCAAGCAGCTCTCAAGGAAACTCAGTTTTCACACTCTATGCTTAGTGCCCTTTGAGTGCATTATCTAGGAATGAATCTGGTAGAGATTCCCACACAAACGAATGCTCCACATGCGGGTTTCACATGCCACCAACTCCACATTCACAGGCAACTTCAGCGCCACAGCCGTTTTCAGATAGCCCTCAATGTAAAGGCTCTAGACGCAAATATTGGTGTGAGAGCTAATTCAATCAAGGAAACACTGCATGTTGGTGAAGGGCATATTGAAGAAGGATCAGCCGAGTGGTTCTTGTGGGAGAACAACTCCATTTGGCTCACTAACTTCACACACCATCAGGCTTCCAAACAGCTCTCAAGGAAACTCAGTTTTCACACTCTATGCTTAGTGCCCTTTGAGTGATTAGGACTGAAATGAAGCTTGGTGAGCATCCCACACTAACGAATGCTCCACATGCGGGTTTCACATGCCACCAACTCCACATTCACAGGCAACTTCAGCGCCACAGCCATTTTCAGATAGCCCTCAATGCAAAGGCTCTAGACGCATATATTGGTGTGAGAGCTAATTCAATCAAGGAAACACTGCATGTTGGTGAAGGGCATATTGAAGAAGGATCAGCCGAGTGGTCCTTGTGGGAGAACAACTCCATTTGGCTCACTAACTTCACACACCATCAGGCTTCCAAGCAGCTCTCAAGGAAACAGTTTTCACACTCTATGCTTATTGCCCTTTGAGTGCCTATGACTGAAATGAACCTGGTAAAGCATCCCACACAAACGAATGCTCCACATGCGGGTTTCACATGCCACCAACTCCACATTCTCAGGCAACTTCAGCGCCACAGCCGTTTTCAGATAGCCCTCAAAGCAAAGGCTCTAGACACAAATATTGGTATGAGAGCTAATTCAATCAAGGAAACACTGCATGTTGGTGAAGGGCATATTGAAGAAGGATCAGCCGAGTGGATCTTGTGGGAGAACAACTCCATTTGCCTCACTAACTTCACACACCATCAGGTTTCCAAGCAGCTCTCAAGGAAACTCAGTTTTCACACTCTATGCTTAGTGCCCTTTGAGTGCATTATCTAGGAATGAACCTGGTAGAGCATCCCACACAAACGAATGCTCCACATGCGGGTTTCACATGCCACCAACTCCACATTCACAGGCAACTTCAGCGCCACAGCCGTTTTCAGATAGCCCTCAATGCAAAGGCTCTAGACGCAAATATTGGTGTGAGAGCTAATTCAATCAAGGAAACACTGCATGTTGGTGAAGGGCATATTGAAGAAGGATCAGCCGAGTGGTTCTTGTGGGAGAACAACTCCATTTGGCTCACTAACTTCACACACCATCAGGCTTCCAAGCAGCTCTCAAGGAAACTCAGTTTTCACACTCTATGCTTAGTGCCCTTTGAGTGCCTAGGACTGAAATGAAGCTTGGTGAGCATCCCACACAAACGAATGCTCCACATGCGGGTTTCACATGCCACCAACTCCACATTCACAGGCAACTTCAGCGCCACAGCCATTTTCAGATAGCCCTCAATGCAAAGGCTCTAGACGCAAATATTGGTGTGAGAGCTAATTCAATCAAGGAAACACTGCATGTTGGTGAAGGGCATATTGAAGAAGGATCAGCCGAGTGGTTCTTGTGGGAGAACAACTCCATTTGGCTCACTAACTTCACACACCATCAGGCTTCCAAGCAGCTCTCAAGGAAACTCAGTTTTCACACTCTATGCTTAGTGCCCTTTGAGTGCATTATCTAGGAATGAACCTGGTAGAGCATCCCACACAAACGAATGCTCCACATGCGGGTTTCACATGCCACCAACTCCACATTCACAGGCAACTTCAGCGCCACAGCCGTTTTCAGATAGCCCTCAATGCAAAGGCTCTAGACACAAATATTGGTGTGAGAGCTAATTCAATCAAGGAAACACTGCATGTTGGTGAAGGGCATATTGAAGAAGGATCAGCCGAGTGGTTCTTCTGGGAGAACAACTCCATTTGGCTCACTAACTTCACACACCATCAGGCTTCCAAGCAGCTCTCAAGGAAACTCAGTTTTCACACTCTATGCTTATTGCCCTTTGAGTGCATTATCTAGGAATGAACCTGGTAGAGCATCACACACAAAAGAATGCTCCACATGCGGGTTTCACATGCCACCAACTCCACATTCACAGGCAACTTCAGCGCCACAGCCATTTTCAGATAGCCCTCAATGCAAAGGCTCTAGATGCAAATATTGGTGTGAGAGCTAATTCAATCAAGGAAACACTGCATGTTGGTGAAGGGCATATTGAAGAAGGATCAGCCGAGTGGTCCTTGTGGGAGAACAACTCCATTTGGCTCACTAACTTCACACACCATCAGGCTTCAAAGCAGCTCTCAAGGAAACTCAGTTTTCACACTCTATGCTTAGTGCCCTTTGAGTGCATTATCTAGGAATGAACCTGGTAGAGCATCCCACACAAACGAATGCTCCACATGCGGGTTTCACATGCCACCAACTCCACATTCACAGGCAACTTCAGCGCCACAGCCGTTTTCAGATAGCCCTCAATGCAAAGGCTCTAGACGCAAATATTGGTGTGAGAGCTAATTCAATCAAGGAAACACTGCATGTTGGTGAAGGGCATATTGAAGAAGGATCAGCCGAGTGGTTCTTGTGGGAGAACAACTCCATTTGGCTCACTAACTTCACACACCATCAGGCTTCCAAGCAGCTCTCAAGGAAACTCAGTTTTCACACTCTATGCTTAGTGCCCTTTGAGTGCATTATCTAGGAATGAACCTGATAGAGCATCCCACACAAACGAATGCTCCACATGCGGGTTTCACATGCCACCAACTCCACATTCACAGGCAACTTCAGCGCCACAGCCGTTTTCAGATAGCCCTCAATGCAAAGGCTCTAGACACAAATATTGGTGTGAGAGCTAATTCAATCAAGGAAACACTGCATGTTGGTGAAGGGCATATTGAAGAAGGATCAGCCGAGTGGTTCTTGTGGGAGAACAACTCCATTTGGCTCACTAACTTCACACACCATCAGGCTTACAAGCAGCTCTCAAGGAAACTCAGTTTTCACACTCTATGCTTAGTGCCCTTTGAGTGAATTATCTAGGAATGAACCTGGTAGAGCATCACACACAAAAGAATGCTCCACATGCGGGTTTCACATGCCACCAACTCCACATTCACAGGCAACTTCAGCGCCACAGCCATTTTCCGATAGCCCTCAATGCAAAGGCTCTAGACGCAAATATTGGTGTGAGAGCTAATTCAATCAAGGAAACACTGCATGTTGGTGAAGGGCATATTGAAGAAGGATCAGCCGAGTGGTTCTTGTGGGAGAACAACTCCATTTGCCTCACTAACTTCACACACCATCAGGCTTCCAAGCAGCTCTCAAGGAAACTCAGTTTTCACACTCTATGCTTAGTGCCCTTTGAGTGCATTATCTAGGAATGAACCTGGTAGAGCATCCCACACAAACGAATGCTCCACATGCGGGTTTCACATGCCACCAACTCCACATTCACAGGCAACTTCAGCGCCACAGCCGTTTTCAGATAGCCCTCAATGCAAAGGCTCTAGACACAAATATTGGTGTGAGAGCTAATTCAATCAAGGAAACACTGCATGTTGGTGAAGGGCATATTGAAGAAGGATCAGCCGAGTGGTTCTTGTGGGAGAACAACTCCATTTGGCTCACTAACTTCACACACCATCAGGCTTCCAAGCAGCTCTCAAGGAAACTCAGTTTTCACACTCTATGCTTAGTGCCCTTTGAGTGAATTATCTAGGAATGAACCTGGTAGAGCATCACACACAAAAGAATGCTCCACATGCGGGTTTCACATGCCACCAACTCCACATTCACAGGCAACTTCAGCGCCACAGCCGTTTTCAGATAGCCCTCAATGCAAAGGCTCTAGACACAAATATTGGTGTGAGAGCTAATTCAATCAAGGAAACACTGCATGTTGGTGAAGGGCATATTGAAGAAGGATCAGCCGAGTGGTTCTTGTGGGAGAACAACTCCATTTGGCTCACTAACTTCACACACCATCAGGCTTCCAAGCAGCTCTCAAGGAAACTCAGTTTTCACACTCTATGCTTAGTGCACTTTGAGTGAATTATCTAGGAATGAACCTGGTAGAGCATCACACACAAAAGAATGCTCCGCATGCGGGTTTCACATGCCACCAACTCCACATTCACAGGCAACTTCAGCGCCACAGCCGTTTTCAGATAGCCCTCAATGCAAAGGCTCTAGACGCAAATATTGGTGTGAGAGCTAATTCAATCAAGGAAACACTGCATGTTGCTGAAGGGCATATTGAAGAAGGATCAGCCGAGTGGTTCTTGTGGGAGAACAACTCCATTTGGCTCACTAACTTCACACACCATCAGGCTTCCAAGCAGCTCTCAAGGAAACTCAGTTTTCACACTCTATGCTTAGTGCCCTTTGAGTGCATTATCTAGGAATGAACCTGGTAGAGCATCCCACACAAACGAATGCTCCACATGCGCGTTTCACATGCCACCAACTCCACATTCACAGGCAACTTCAGCGCCACAGCCGTTTTCAGATAGCCCTCAATGCAAAGGCTCTAGACGCAAATATTGGTGTGAGAGCTAATTCAATCAAGGAAACACTGCATGTTGGTGAAGGGCATATTGAAGAAGGATCAGCCGAGTGGTTCTTGTGGGAGAACAACTCCATTTGGCTCACTAACTTCACACACCATCAGGCTTCCAAGCAGCTCTCAAGGAAACTCAGTTTTCACACTCTATGCTTAGTGCCCTTTGAGTGCCTAGGACTGAAATGAAGCTTGCTGAGCATCCCACACAAACGAATGCTCCACATGCGGGTTTCACATGCCACCAACTCCACATTTTCACGCAACTTCAGCGCCACAGCCGTTTTCAGATAGCCCTCAATGCAAAGGCTCTAGACGCAAATATTAGTGTGAGAGCTAATTCAATCAAGGAAACACTGCATGTTGGTGAAGGGCATATTGAAGAAGGATCAGCCGAGTGGTTCTTGTGGGAGAACAACTCCATTTGGCTCACTAACTTCACACACCATCAGGCTTCCAAGCAGCTCTCAAGGAAACTCAGTTTTCACACTCTATGCTTAGTGCCCTTTGAGTGCATTATCTAGGAATGAATCTGGTAGAGATTCCCACACAAACGAATGCTCCACATGCGGGTTTCACATGCCACCAACTCCACATTCACAGGCAACTTCAGCGCCACAGCTGTTTTCAGATAGCCCTCAATGTAAAGGCTCTAGACGCAAATATTGGTGTGAGAGCTAATTCAATCAAGGAAACACTGCATGTTGGTGAAGGGCATATTGAAGAAGGATCAGCCGAGTGGTTCTTGTGGGAGAACAACTCCATTTGGCTCACTAACTTCACACACCATCAGGCTTCCAAGCAGCTCTCAAGGAAACTCAGTTTTCACACTCTATGTTTAGTGCCGTTTGTGTGCATAAGACTGAAATGAAGCTTGGTGAGCATCCCACACAAACGAATGCTCCACATGCGGGTTTCACATGCCACCAACTCCACATTCACAGGCAACTTCAGCGCCACAGCCGTTTTCAGATAGCCCTCAATGCAAAGGCTCTAGACGCAAATATTGGTGTGAGAGCTAATTCAATCAAGGAAACACTGCATGTTGCTGAAGGGCATATTGAAGAAGGATCAGCCGAGTGGTTCTTGTGGGAGAACAACTCCATTTGCCTCACTAACTTCACACACCATCAGGCTTACAAGCAGCTCTCAAGGAAACTCAGTTTTCACACTCTATGCTTAGTGCCCTTTGAGTGCCTAGGACTGAAATGAAGCTTGGTGAGCATCCCACACAAACGAATGCTCCACATGCGGGTTTCACATGCCACCAACTCCACATTTTCCCGCAACTTCAGCGCCACAGCCGTTTTCAGATAGCCCTCAATGCAAAGGCTCTAGACGCAAATATTAGTGTGAGAGCTAATTCAATCAAGGAAACACTGCATGTTGGTGAAGGGCATATTGAAGAAGGATCAGCCGAGTGGTTCTTGTGGGAGAACAACTCCATTTGCCTCACTAACTTCACACACCATCAGGCTTCCAAGCAGCTCTCAAGGAAACTCAGTTTTCACACTCTATGCTTAGTGCCCTTTGAGTGCATTATCTAGGAATGAATCTGGTAGAGATTCCCACACAAACGAATGCTCCACATGCGGGTTTCACATGCCACCAACTCCACATTCACAGGCAACTTCAGCGCCACAGCCGTTTTCAGATAGCCCTCAATGTAAAGGCTCTAGACGCAAATATTGGTGTGAGAGCTAATTCAATCAAGGAAACACTGCATGTTGGTGAAGGGCATATTGAAGAAGGATCAGCCGAGTGGTTCTTGTGGGAGAGCAACTCCATTTGGCTCACTAACTTCACACACCATCAGGTTTCCAAGCAGCTCTCAAGGAAACTCAGTTTTCACACTCTATGCTTAGTGCCCTTTGTGTGCCTAGGACTGAAATGAAGCTTGGTGAGCATCCCACACAAACGAATGCTCCACATGCGGGTTTCACATGCCACCAACTCCACATTCACAGGCAACTTCAGCGCCACAGCCGTTTTCAGATAGCCCTCAATGCAAAGGCTCTAGACGCAAATATTGGTGTGAGAGCTAATTCAATCAAGGAAACACTGCATGTTGGTGAAGGGCATATTGAAGAAGGATCAGCCGAGTGGTTCTTGTGGGAGAACAACTCCATTTGGCTCACTAACTTCACACACCATCAGGCTTACAAGCAGCTCTCAAGGAAACTCAGTTTTCACACTCTATGCTTAGTGCCCTTTGAGTGCCTAGGACTGAAATGAAGCTTGGTGAGCATCCCACACAAACGAATGCTCCACATGCGGGTTTCACATGCCACCAACTCCACATTTTCCCGCAACTTCAGCGCCACAGCCGTTTTCAGATAGCCCTCAATGCAAAGGCTCTAGACGCAAATATTGGTGTGAGAGCTAATTCAATCAAGGAAACACTGCATGTTGGTGAAGGGCATATTGAAGAAGGATCAGCCGAGTGGTTCTTGTGGGAGAACAACTCCATTTGCCTCACTAACTTCACACACCATCAGGCTTCCAAGCAGCTCTCAAGGAAACTCAGTTTTCACACTCTATGCTTAGTGCCCTTTGAGTGCATTATCTAGGAATGAATCTGGTAGAGATTCCCACACAAACGAATGCTCCACATGCGGGTTTCACATGCCACCAACTCCACATTCACAGGCAACTTCAGCGCCACAGCCGTTTTCAGATAGCCCTCAATGTAAAGGCTCTAGACGCAAATATTGGTGTGAGAGCTAATTCAATCAAGGAAACACTGCATGTTGGTGAAGGGCATATTGAAGAAGGATCAGCCGAGTGGTTCTTGTGGGAGAACAACTCCATTTGGCTCACTAACTTCACACACCATCAGGCTTACAAGCAGCTCTCAAGGAAACTCAGTTTTCACACTCTATGCTTAGTGCCCTTTGAGTGCATTATCTAGGAATGAATCTGGTAGAGCATCCCACACAAACGAATGCTCCACATGCGGGTTTCACATGCCACCAACTCCACATTCACAGGCAACTTCAGCGCCACAGCCGTTTTCAGATAGCCCTCAATGCAAAGGCTCTAGACGCAAATATTGGTGTGAGATCTAATTGAATCAAGGAAACACTGCATGTTGGTGAAGGGCATATTAAAGAAGAATCAAGCGAGTAGTTCTTGTGGGAGAACAACTCCATTTGGCTCAGTAACTTCACACACCATCAGGCTTACAAGCAGCTCTCAAGGAAACTCAGTTTTCACACTCTATGCTTAGTGCCCTTTGAGTGCATTATCTATGAATGAACCTGGTAGAGCATCACACACAAACGAATGCTCCACATGCGGGTTTCACATGCCACCAACTCCACATTCACAGGCAACTTCAGCGCCACAGCCGCTTTCAGATAGCCCTCAATGCAAAGGCTCTAGATGCAAAGATTGTTGTGAGAGCTAATTCCATCAAGGAAACACTGCATGTTGGTGAAGGGCATATTGAAGAAGGATCAGCCGAGTGGTCCTTGTGGGAGAACAACTCCATTTGGCTCACTAACTTCACACACCATCAGGCTTCCAAGCAGCTCTCAAGGAAACAGTTTTCACACTCTATGCTTATTGCCCTTTGAGTGCCTATGACTGAAATGAAGCTTGGTGAGCATCCCACACAAACGAATGCTCCACATGCGGGTTTCACATGCCACCAACTCCACATTCTCAGGCAACTTCAGCGCCACAGCCGTTTTCAGATAGCCCTCAAAGCAAAGGCTCTAGACACAAATATTGGTATGAGAGCTAATTCAATCAAGGAAACACTGCATGTTGGTGAAGGGCATATTGAAGAAGGATCAGCCGAGTGGTTCTTGTGGGAGAACAACTCCATTTGCCTCACTAACTTCACACACCATCAGGTTTCCAAGCAGCTCTCAAGGAAACTCAGTTTTCACACTCTATGCTTAGTGCCCTTTGAGTGCATTATCTAGGAATGAACCTGGTAGAGCATCCCACACAAACGAATGCTCCACATGCGGGTTTCACATGCCACCAACTCCACATTCACAGGCAACTTCAGCGCCACAGCCGTTTTCAGATAGCCCTCAATGCAAAGGCTCTAGACGCAAATATTGGTGTGAGAGCTAATTCAATCAAGGAAACACTGCATGTTGGTGAAGGGCATATTGAAGAAGGATCAGCCGAGTGGTTCTTGTGGGAGAACAACTCCATTTGCCTCACTAACTTCACACACCATCAGGCTTCCAAGCAGCTCTCAAGGAAACTCAGTTTTCACACTCTATGCTTAGTGCCCTTTGAGTGCATTATCTAGGAATGAACCTGGTAGAGCATCCCACACAAACGAATGCTCCACATGCGGGTTTCACATGCCACCAACTCCACATTCACAGGCAACTTCAGCGCCACAGCCGTTTTCAGATAGCCCTCAATGCAAAGGCTCTAGACACAAATATTGGTGTGAAAGCTAATTCAATCAAGGAAACACTGCATGTTGGTGAAGGGCATATTGAAGAAGGATAAGCCGAGTGGTTCTTGTGGGAGAACAACTCCATTTGGCTCACTAACTTCACACACCATCAGGCTTACAAGCAGCTCTCAAGGAAACTCAGTTTTCACACTCTATGCTTAGTGCCCTTTGAGTGCATTATCTAGGAATGAACCTGGTAGAGCATCCCACACAAACGAATGCTCCACATGCGGGTTTCACATGCCACCAACTCCACATTCACAGGCAACTTCAGCGCCACAGCCGTTTTCAGATAGCCCTCAATGCAAAGGCTCTAGACGCAAATATTGGTGTGAGAGCTAATTCAATCAAGGAAACACTGCATGTTGGTGAAGGGCATATTGAAGAAGGATCAGCCAAGTGGTTCTTGTGGGAGAACAACTCCATTTGGCTCACTAACTTCACACACCATCAGGCTTCCAAGCAGCTCTCAAGGAAACTCAGTTTTCACACTCTATGCTTAGTGCCCTTTGAGCGGCTAGGACTGAAATGAAGCTTGCTGAGCATCCCATAGAAATGAATGCTCCACATGCGGGTTTCACATGCCACCAACTCCACATTCACAGGCAACTTCAGCGCCACAGCCGTTTTCAGATAGCCCTCAATGCAAAGGCTCTAGACACAAATATTGGTGTGAGAGCTAATTCAATCAAGGAAACACTGCATGTTGGTGAAGGGCATATTGAAGAAGGATAAGCCGAGTGGTTCTTGTGGGAGAACAACTCCATTTGGCTCACTAACTTCACACACCATCAGGCTTCCAAGCAGCTCTCAAGGAAACTCAGTTTTCACACTCTATGCTTAGTGCCCTTTGAGTGAATTATCTAGGAATGAACCTGGTAGAGCATCACACACAAAAGAATGCTCCACATGCGGGTTTCACATGCCACCAACTCCACATTCACAGGCAACTTCAGCGCCACAGCCATTTTCAGATAGCCCTCAATGCAAAGGCTCTAGACGCAAATATTGGTGTGAGAGCTAATTCAATCAAGGAAACACTGCATGTTGGTGAAGGGCATATTGAAGAAGGATCAGCCGAGTGGTTCTTGTGGGAGAACAACTCCATTTGGCTCACTAACTTCACACACCATCAGGCTTCCAAGCAGCTCTCAAGGAAACTCAGTTTTCACACTCTATGCTTAGTGCCCTTTGAGTGAATTATCTAGGAATGAACCTGGTAGAGCATCACACACAAAAGAATGCTCCACATGCGGGTTTCACATGCCACCAACTCCACATTCACAGGCAACTTCAGCGCCACAGCCGTTTTCAGATAGCCCTCAATGCAAAGGCTCTAGACGCAAATATTGGTGTGAGAGCTAATTCAATCAAGGAAACACTGCATGTTGGTGAAGGGCATATTGAAGAAGGATCAGCCGAGTGGTTCTTGTGGGAGAACAACTCCATTTGCCTCACTAACTTCACACACCATCAGGCTTCCAAGCAGCTCTCAAGGAAACTCAGTTTTCACACTCTATGCTTAGTGCCCTTTGAGTGCATTATCTAGGAATGAACCTGGTAGAGCATCCCACACAAACGAATGCTCCACATGCGGGTTTCACATGCCACCAACTCCACATTCACAGGCAACTTCAGCGCCACAGCCGTTTTCAGATAGCCCTCAATGCAAAGGCTCTAGACGCAAATATTGGTGTGAGAGCTAATTCAATCAAGGAAACACTGCATGTTGGTGAAGGGCATATTGAAGAAGGATCAGCCGAGTGGTTCTTGTGGGAGAACAACTCCATTTGGCTCACTAACTTCACACACCATCAGGCTTACAAGCAGCTCTCAAGGAAACTCAGTTTTCACACTCTATGCTTAGTGCCCTTTGAGTGCCTAGGACTGAAATGAAGCTTGCTGAGCATCCCACACAAACGAATGCTCCACATGCGGGTTTCACATGCCACCAACTCCACATTTTCCCGCAACTTCAGCGCCACAGCCGTTTTCAGATAGCCCTCAATGCAAAGGCTCTAGACGCAAATATTGGTGTGAGAGCTAATTCAATCAAGGAAACACTGCATGTTGGTGAAGGGCATATTGAAGAAGGATCAGCCGAGTGGTTCTTGTGGGAGAACAACTCCATTTGGCTCACTAACTTCACACACCATCAGGCTTCCAAGCAGCTCTCAAGGAAACTCAGTTTTCACACTCTATGCTTAGTGCCCTTTGAGTGAATTATCTAGGAATGAACCTGGTAGAGCATCACACACAAAAGAATGCTCCACATGCGGGTTTCACATGCCACCAACTCCACATTCACAGGCAACTTCAGCGCCACAGCCGTTTTCAGATAGCCCTCAATGCAAAGGCTCTAGACGCAAATATTGGTGTGAGAGCTAATTCAATCAAGGAAACACTGCATGTTGGTGAAGGGCATATTGAAGAAGGATCAGCCGAGTGGTTCTTGTGGGAGAACAACTCCATTTGCCTCACTAACTTCACACACCATCAGGCTTCCAAGCAGCTCTCAAGGAAACTCAGTTTTCACACTCTATGCTTAGTGCCCTTTGAGTGCATTATCTAGGAATGAACCTGGTAGAGCATCCCACACAAACGAATGCTCCACATGCGGGTTTCACATGCCACCAACTCCACATTCACAGGCAACTTCAGCGCCACAGCCGTTTTCAGATAGCCCTCAATGCAAAGGCTCTAGACGCAAATATTGGTGTGAGAGCTAATTCAATCAAGGAAACACTGCATGTTGGTGAAGGGCATATTGAAGAAGGATCAGCCGAGTGGTTCTTGTGGGAGAACAACTCCATTTGGCTCACTAACTTCACACACCATCAGGCTTACAAGCAGCTCTCAAGGAAACTCAGTTTTCACACTCTATGCTTAGTGCCCTTTGAGTGCCTAGGACTGAAATGAAGCTTGCTGAGCATCCCACACAAACGAATGCTCCACATGCGGGTTTCACATGCCACCAACTCCACATTTTCCCGCAACTTCAGCGCCACAGCCGTTTTCAGATAGCCCTCAATGCAAAGGCTCTAGACGCAAATATTGGTGTGAGAGCTAATTCAATCAAGGAAACACTGCATGTTGGTGAAGGGCATATTGAAGAAGGATCAGCCGAGTGGTTCTTGTGGGAGAACAACTCCATTTGGCTCACTAACTTCACACACCATCAGGCTTCCAAGCAGCTCTCAAGGAAACTCAGTTTTCACACTCTATGCTTAGTGCCCTTTGAGTGCATTATCTAGGAATGAATCTGGTAGAGCATCCCACACAAACGAATGCTCCACATGCGGGTTTCACATGCCACCAACTCCACATTCACAGGCAACTTCAGCGCCACAGCCGTTTTCAGATAGCCCTCAATGCAAAGGCTCTAGACGCAAATATTGGTGTGAGAGCTAATTCAATCAAGGAAACACTGCATGTTGGTGAAGGGCATATTAAAGAAGAATCAGCCGAGTAGTTCTTGTGGGAGAACAACTCCATTTGGCTCAGTAACTTCACACACCATCAGGCTTCCAAGCAGCTCTCAAGGAAACTCAGTTTTCACACTCTATGCTTAGTGCCCTTTGAGTGCATTATCTATGAATGAACCTGGTAGAGCATCACACACAAACGAATGCTCCACATGCGGGTTTCACATGCCACCAACTCCACATTCACAGGCAACTTCAGCGCCACAGCCGCTTTCAGATAGCCCTCAATGCAAAGGCTCTAGATGCAAAGATTGTTGTGAGAGCTAATTCAATCAAGGAAACACTGCATGTTGGTGAAGGGCATATTGAAGAAGGATCAGCCGAGTGGTTCTTGTGGGAGAGCAACTCCATTTGGCTCACTAACTTCACACACCATCAGGTTTCGAAGCAGCTCTCAAGGAAACTCAGTTTTCACACTCTATGCTTAGTGCCCTTTTAGTGCCCTTTGTGTGCCTAGGACTGAAATGAAGCTTGGTGAGCATCCCACACAAACGAATGCTCCACATGCGGGTTTCACATGCCACCAACTCCACATTCACAGGCAACTTCAGCGCCACAGCCGTTTTCAGATAGCCCTCAATGCAAAGGCTCTAGACGCAAATATTGGTGTGAGAGCTAATTCAATCAAGGAAACACTGCATGTTGGTGAAGGGCATATTGAAGAAGGATCAGCCGAGTGGTTCTTGTGGGAGAACAACTCCATTTGGCTCACTAACTTCACACACCATCAGGCTTACAAGCAGCTCTCAAGGAAACTCAGTTTTCACACTCTATGCTTAGTGCCCTTTGAGTGCATTATCTAGGAATGAATCTGGTAGAGATTCCCACACAAACGAATGCTCCACATGCGGGTTTCACATGCCACCAACTCCGCATTTTCACGCAACTTCTGCGCCACAGGTGTTTTCAGATAGCCCTCAATGCAAAGGCTCTAGACGCAAATATTGGTGTGAGAGCTAATTCAATCAAGGAAACACTGCATGTTGGTGAAGGGCATATTGAAGAAGGATCAGCCGAGTGGTTCTTGTGGGAGAACAACTCCATTTGGCTCACTAACTTCACACACCATCAGGCTTCCAAGCAGCTCTCAAGGAAACTCAGTTTTCACACTCTATGCTTAGTGCCCTTTGAGTGCCTAGGACTGAAATGAAGCTTGGTGAGCATCCCACACAAACGAATGCTCCACATGCGGGTTTCACATGCCACCAACTCCACATTTTCACGCAACTTCTGCGCCACAGGTGTTTTCAGATAGCCCTCAATGCAAAGGCTCTAGACGCAAATATTGGTGTGAGAGCTAATTCAATCAAGGAAACACTGCATGTTGGTGAAGGGCATATTGAAGAAGGATCAGCCGAGTGGTTCTTGTGGGAGAACAACTCCATTTGGCTCACTAACTTCACACACCATCAGGCTTCCAAGCAGCTCTCAAGGAAACTCAGTTTTCACACTCTATGCTTAGTGCCCTTTGAGTGAATTATCTAGGAATGAACCTTGGAGAGCATCCCACACAAACGAATGCTCCACATGCGGGTTTCACATGCCACCAACTCCACATTCACAGGCAACTTCAGCGCCACAGCCGTTTTCAGATAGCCCTCAATGTAAAGGCTCTAGACGCAAATATTGGTGTGAGAGATAATTCAATAATGGAAACACTGCATGTTGGTAAAGAGCATATTGAAGAAGGATCAGCCGAGTGGTTCTTGTGGGAGAACAACTCCATTTGGCTCACTAACTTCACACACCATCAGGCTTCCAAGCAGCTCTCAAGGAAACTCAGTTTTCACACTCTATGCTTAGTGCCTTTTGTGTGCATAGGACTGAATTGAAGCTTGGTGAGCATCAAACACAAACGAATGCTCCACATGCGGGTTTCACATGCCACCAACTCCACATTTTCACGCAACTTCTGCGTCACAGGTGTTTTCAGATAGCCCTCAATGCAAAGGCTCTGGACGCATAGATTGGTGTGAGAGCTAATTCAATCAAGGAAACACTGCATGTTGGTGAAGGGCATATTGAAGAAGGATAAGCCGAGTGGTCCTTGTGGGAGAACAACTCCATTTGGCTCACTAACTTCACACACCATCAGGCTTCCAAGCAGCTCTCAAGGAAACTCAGTTTTCACACTCTATGCTTAGTGCCCTTTGAGTGCCTAGGACTGAAATGAAGCTTGGTGAGCATCCCACACAAACGAATGCTCCACATGCGGGTTTCACATGCCACCAACTCCACATTCACAGGCAACTTCAGCGCCACAGCCATTTTCAGATAGCCCTCAATGCAAAGGCACTAGACGCAAATATTGGTGTGAGAGCTAATTCAATCAAGGAAACACTGCATGTTGGTGAAGGGCATATTGAAGAAGGTTCAGCCGAGTGGTCCTTGTGGGAGAACAACTCCATTTGGCTCACTAACTTCACACACCATCAGGCTTCCAAGCAGCTCTCAAGGAAACTCAGTTTTCACACTCTATGCTTAGTGCCCTTTGAGTGCCTATGACTGAAGTGAAGCTTGGTGAGCATCCCACACAAACGAATGCTCCACATGCGGGTTTCACATGCCACCAACTCCACATTCTCAGGCAACTTCAGCGCCACAGCCGTTTTCAGATAGCCCTCAAAGCAAAGGCTCTAGACGCACATATTGGTGTGAGAGCTAATTCAATCAAGGAAACACTGCATGTTGGTGAAGGGCATATTGAAGAAGGATCAGCCGAGTGGTTCTTGTGGGAGAACAACTCCATTTGGCTCACTAACTTCACACACCATCAGGCTTCCAAGCAGCTCTCAAGGAAACTCAGTTTTCACACTCTATGCTTTTTGCCCTTTGAGTGAATTATCTAGGAATGAACCTGGTAGAGCATCCCACACAAACGAATGCTCCACATGCGGGTTTCACATGCCAGCAACTCCACATTTTCACGCAACTTCTGCGAGACAGGTGTTTTCAGATAGCCCTCAATGCAAAGGCTCTAGACGCAAATATTGGTGTGAGAGCTAATTCAATCAAGGAAACACTGCATGTTGGTGAAGGGCATATTGAAGAAGGATCAGCCGAGTGGTTCTTGTGGGAGAACAACTCCATTTGGCTCACTAACTTCACACACCGTCAGGCTCCAAGCAGCTCTCAAGGAAACTCAGTTTTCACACTCTATGCTTAGTGCCCTTTGAGTGCCTAGGACTGAAATGAAGCTTGGTGAGCATCCCACACAAACAAATGCTCCACATGCGGGTTTCACATGCCACCAACTCCACATTTTCACGCAACTTCAGCGCCACAGCCGTTTTCAGATAGCCCTCAATGCAAAGGCTCTAGACGCAAATATTGGTGTGAGAGCTAATTCAATCAAGGAAACACTGCATGTTGGTGAAGGGCATATTGAAGAAGGATCAGCCGAGTGGTTCTTGTGGGAGAACAACTCCATTTGGCTCACTAACTTCACACACCATCAGGCTTCCAAGCAGCTCTCAAGGAAACTCAGTTTTCACACTCTATGCTTAGTGCCCTTTGAGTGCATTATCTAGGAATGAATCTGGTAGAGCATCCCACACAAACGAATGCTCCACATGCGGGTTTCACATGCCACCAACTCCACATTCACAGGCAACTTCAGCGCCACAGCCATTTTCAGATAGCCCTCAATGCAAAGGCTCTAGACGCAAATATTGGTGTGAGAGCTAATTCAATCAAGGAAACACTGCATGTTGGTGAAGGGCATATTGAAGAAGGATCAGCCGAGTGGTTCTTGTGGGAGAACAACTCCATTTGGCTCACTAACTTCACACACCATCAGGCTTACAAGCAGCTCTCAAGGAAACTCAGTTTTCACACTCTATGCTTTGTGCCCTTTGAATGCATTATCTATTAATGAATCTGGTAGAGCATCCCACACAAACGAATGCTCCACATGCGGGTTTCACATGCCACCAACTCCACATTCACAGGCAACTTCAGCGCCACAGCCGTTTTCAGATAGCCCTCAATGCAAAGGCTCTAGACGCAAATATTGGTGTGAGAGCTAATTCAATCAAGGAAACACTGCATGCTGGTGAAGGGCATATTGAAGAAGGATAAGCCGAGTGGTTCTTGTAGGAGAGAACAACTCCATTTGGCTCACTAACTTCACACACCATCAGGCTTCCAAGCAGCTCTCAAGGAAACTCAGTTTTCACACTCTATGCTTAGTGCCCTTTGAGTGCCTAGGACTGAAATGAAGCTTGGTGAGCATCCCACACAAACGAATGCTCCACATGCGGGTTTCACATGCCACCAACTCCACATTCACAGGCAACTTCAGCGCCACAGCCGTTTTCAGATAGCCCTCAATGCAAAGGCTCTAGACGCAAATATTGGTGTGAGAGCTAATTCAATCAAGGAAACACTGCATGTTGGTGAAGGGCATATTGAAGAAGGATAAGCCGAGTGGTTCTTGTGGGAGAACAACTCCATTTGGCTCACTAACTTCACACACCATCAGGCTTACAAGCAGCTCTCAAGGAAACTCAGTTTTCACACTCTATGCTTAGTGCCCTTTGAGTGAATTATCTAGGAATGAATCTGGTAGAGCATCCCACACAAACGAATGCTCCACATGCGGGTTTCACATGCCACCAACTCCACATTCACAGGCAACTTCAGCGAACAGCCATTTTCAGATAGCCCTCAATGCAAAGGCACTAGACGCAAATATTGGTGTGAGAGCTAATTCAATCAAGGAAACACTGCATGTTGGTGAAGGGCATATTGAAGAAGAATCAGCCGAGTGGTTCTTGTGGGAGAACAACTCCATTTGGCTCACTAACTTCACACACCATCAGGCTTACAAGCAGCTCTCAAGGAAACTCAGTTTTCACACTCTATGCTTAGTGCCCTTTGAGTGCCTAGGACTGAAATGAAGCTTGGTGAGCATCCCACACAAACGAATGCTCCACATGCGGGTTTCACATGCCACCAACTCCACATTCTCAGGAAACTTCAGCGCCACAGCCGTTTTCAGATAGCCCTCAATGCAAAGGCTCTAGACGCAAATATTGGTGTGAGAGCTAATTCAATCAAGGAAACACTGCATGTTGGTGAAGGGCATATTGAAGAAGGATCAGCCGAGTGGTTCTTGTGGGAGAACAACTCCATTTGGCTCACTAACTTCACACACCATCAGGCTCCAAGCAGCTCTCAAGGAAACTCAGTTTTCACACTCTATGCTTAGTGCCCTTTGAGTGCCTAGGACTGAAATGAAGCTTGGTGAGCATCCCACACAAACGAATGCTCCACATGCGGGTTTCAAATGCCACCAACTCCACATTTTCACGCAACTTCTGCGCCACAGCCATTTTCAGATAACCCTCAATGCAAAGGCTCTAGACGCAAATATTGGTGTGAGAGCTAATTCAATCAAGGAAACACTGCATGTTGGTGAAGGGCATATTGAAGAAGGATCAGCCGAGTGGTTCTTGTGGGAGAACAACTCCATTTGGCTCACTAACTTCACACACCATGAGGCTTCCAAGCAGCTCTCAAGGAAACTCAGTTTTCACACTCTATGCTTAGTGCCCTTTGAGTGCATTATCTAGAAATGAACCTTGGTGAGCATCCCACACAAACGAATGCTCCACATGCGGGTTTCACATGCCACCAACTCCACATTCACAGGCAACTTCAGCGCCACAGCCGTTTTCAGATAGCCCTCAATGCAAAGGCTCTAGACGCAAATATTGGTGTGAGAGCTAATTCAATCAAGGAAACACTGCATGTTGGTGAAGGGCATATTGAAGAAGGATCAGCCGAGTGGTTCTTGTAGGAGAACAACTCCATTTGGCTCACTAACTTCACACACCATCAGGCTCCAAGCAGCTCTCAAGGAAACTCAGTTTTCACACTCTATGCTTAGTGCCCTTTGAGTGCCTAGGACTGAAATGAATCTTGGTGAGCATCCCACACAAACGAATGCTCCACATGCGGGTTTCACATGCCACCAACTCCACATTCACAGACAACTTCAGCGCCACAGCCATTTTCAGACAGCCCTCAATGCAAAGGCTCTAGACGCAAATATTGGTGTGAGAGCTAATTCAATCAAGGAAACACTGCATGTTGGTGAAGGGCATATTGAAGAAGGATCAGCCGAGTGGTTCTTGTGGGAGAACAACTCCATTTGGCTCACTAACTTCACACACCATCAGGCTTCCAAGCAGCTCTCAAGGAAACTCAGTTTTCACACTCTATGCTTAGTGCCCCTTGAGTGCCAAGGACTGAAATGAAGCTTGGTGAGCATCCCACACAAACGAATGCTCCACATGCGGGTTTCACATGCCACCAACTCCACATTCTAAGGTAACTTCAGAGCCACAGCCATTTTCAGACAGCCCTCAATGCAGGGCTCTAGACGCAAATATTGGTGTGAGAGCTAATTCAATCAAGGAAACACTGCATGTTGGTGAAGGGCATATTGAAGAAGGATCAGCCGAGTGGTTCTTGTGGGAGAACAACTCCATTTGGCTCACTAACTTCACACACCATCAGGCTCCAAGCAGCTCTCAAGGAAACTCAGTTTTCACACTCTATGCTTAGTGCCCTTTGAGTGCATTTCTAGGAATATACCTGGTAGAGCATCCCCACACAAACGAATGTTCCACATGCGGGTTTCACATGCCACCAACTCCACATTCACAGACAACTTCAGCGAACAGCCGCTTTCAGATAGCCCTCAATGCAAAGGCTCTAGACGCAAATATTGGTGTGAGAGCTAATTCAATCAAGGAAACACTGCATGTTGGTGAAGGGCATATTGAAGAAGGATCAGCCGAGTGGTTCTTGTGGGAGAACAACTCCATTTGCCTCACTAACTTCACACACCATCAGGCTTCCAAGCAGCTCTCAAGGAAACTCAGTTTTCACACTCTATGCTTAGTGCCCTTTGAGTGCATTATCTAGGAATGAACCTGGTAGAGCATCCCACACAAACGAATGCTCCACATGCGGGTTTCACATGCCACCAACTCCACATTCACAGGCAACTTCAGCGCCACAGCCGTTTTCAGATAGCCCTCAATGCAAAGGCTCTAGACGCAAATATTGGTGTGAGAGCTAATTCAATCAAGGAAACACTGAATGTTGGTGAAGGGCATATTGAAGAAGGATCAGCCGAGTGGTTCTTGTGGGAGAACAACTCCATTTGGCTCACTAACTTCACACACCATCAGGCTCCAAGCAGCTCTCAAGGAAACTCAGTTTTCACACTCTATGCTTAGTGCCCATTGAGTGCCAAGGACTGAAATGAAGCTTGGTGAGCATCACACACAAACGAATGCTCCACATGCGGGTTTCACATGCCAGCAACTCCACATTTTCACGCAACGTCTGCGAGACAGGTGTTTTCAGATAGCCCTCAATGCAAAGGCTCTAGACGCAAATATTGGTGTGAGAGCTAATTCAATCAAGGAAACACTGCATGTTGGTGAAGGGCATATTGAAGAAGGATCAGCCGAGTGGTTCTTGTGGGAGAACAACTCCATTTGGCTCACTAACTTCACACACCATCAGGCTTCCAAGCAGCTCTCAAGGAAACTCAGTTTTCACACTCTATGCTTAGTGCCCTTTGAGTGCATTATCTAGGAATGAACCTGGTAGAGCATCCCACACAAACGAATGCTCCACATGCGGGTTTCACATGCCACCAACTCCACATTCACAGGCAACTTCAGCGCCACAGCCGTTTTCAGATAGCCCTCAATGCAAAGGCTCTAGACGCAAATATTGGTGTGAGAGCTAATTCAATCAAGGAAACACTGCATGTTGGTGAAGGGCATATTGAAGAAGGATCAGCCGAGTGGTCCTTGTGGGAGAACAACTCCATTTGGCTCACTAACTTCACACACAATCAGGCTTCCAAGCAGCTCTCAAGGAAACTCAGTTTTCACACTCTATGCTTAGTGCCCTTTGAGTGCCTATGACGGAAATGAAGCTTGGTGAGCATCCCACACAAACGAATGCTCCACATGCGGGTTTCACATGCCACCAACTCCACATTCTCAGGCAACTTCAGCGCCACAGCCGTTTACAGATAGCCCTCAATGCAAAGGCTCTAGACGCAAATATTGGTGTGAGAGCTAATTCAATCAAGGAAACACTGCATGTTGGTGAAGGGCATATTGAAGAAGGATCAGCCGAGTGGTCCTTGTGGGAGAACAACTCCATTTGGCTCACTAACTTCACACACCATCAGGCTTCCAAGCAGCTCTCAAGGAAACTCAGTTTTCACACTATATGCTTAGTGCCCTTTGAGTACATTATCTAGGAATGAACCTGGTAGAGCATCCCACACAAACGAATGCTCCACATGCGGGTTTCACATGCCACCAACTCCACATTTTCACGCAACTTCAGCGCCACAGCCATTTTCAGATAGCCCTCAATGCAAAGGCTCTAGACGCAAATATTGGTGTGAGAGCTAATTCAATCAAGGAAACACTGCATGTTGCTGAAGGGCATATTGAAGAAGGATCAGCCGAGTGGTTCTTGTGGGAGAACAACTCCATTTGGCTCACTAACTTCACACACCGTCAGGCTCCAAGCAGCTCTCAAGGAAACTCAGTTTTCACACTCTATGCTTAGTGCCCTTTGAGTGCATTATCTAGGAATGAACCTGGTAGAGCATCCCACACAAACGAATGCTCCACATGCGGGTTTCACATGCCACCAACTCCACATTCTCAGGCAACTTCAGCGCCACAGCCGTTTTCAGATAGCCCTCAATGCAAAGGTTCTAGACGCAAATATTGGTGTGAGAGATAATTCAATAATGGAAACACTGCATGTTGGTGAAGAGCATATTGAAGAAGGATCAGCCGAGTGGTTCTTGTGGGAGAACAACTCCATTTGGCTCACTAACTTCACACACCATCAGGCTCCAAGCAGCTTTCAAGGAAACTCAGTTTTCACACTCTATGCTTAGTGCCCTTTGTGTGCCTAGGACTGAATTGAAGCTTGGTGAGCATCCCACACAAACGAATGCTCCACATGCGGGTTTCACATGCCACCAACTCCACATTCACAGGCAACTTCAGCGCCACAGCCATTTTCAGATAGCCCTCAATGCAAAGGCTCTAGACGCACATATTGGTGTGAGAGCTAATTCAATCAAGGAAACACTGCATGTTGGTGAAGGGCATATTGAAGAAGGATCAGCCGAGTGGTTCTTGTGGGAGAACAACTCCATTTGGCTCACTAACTTCACACACCATCAGGCTTCCAAGCAGCTCTCAAGGAAACAGTTTTCACACTCTATGCTTAGTGCCCTTTGAGTGCATTATCTAGGAATGAACCTGGTAGAGCATCCCACACAAACGAATGCTCCACATGCGGGTTTCACATGCCACCAACTCCACATTCACAGGCAACTTCAGCGCCACAGCCGTTTTCAGATAGCCCTCAATGCAAAGGCTCTAGACGCAAATATTGGTGTGAGAGCTAATTCAATCAAGGAAACACTGCATGTTGGTGAAGGGCATATTGAAGAAGGATCAGCCGAGTGGTCCTTGTGGGAGAACAACTCCATTTGGCTCACTAACTTCACACACCATCAGGCTTCCAAGCAGCTCTCAAGGAAACTCAGTTTTCACACTCTATGCTTAGTGCCCTTTGAGTGCCTATGACGGAAATGAAGCTTGGTGAGCATCCCACACAAACGAATGCTCCACATGCGGGTTTCACATGCCACCAACTCCACATTTTCACGGGCAACTTCAGCGCCACAGCCATTTTCAGATAGCCCTCAATGCAAAGGCTCTAGACGCAAATATTGGTGTGAGAGCTAATTCAATCAAGGAAACACTGCATGTTGCTGAAGGGCATATTGAAGAAGGATCAGCCGAGTGGTTCTTGTGGGAGAACAACTCCATTTGGCTCACTAACTTCACACACCATGAGGCTTCCAAGCAGCTCTCAAGGAAACTCAGTTTTCACACTCTATGCTTAGTGCCCTTTGAGTGCATTATCTAGAAATGAACCTTGGTGAGCATCCCACACAAACGAATGCTCCACATGCGGGTTTCACATGCCACCAACTCCACATTCACAGGCAACTTCAGCGCCACAGCCGTTTTCAGATAGCCCTCAATGCAAAGGCTCTAGACGCAAATATTGGTGTGAGAGCTAATTCAATCAAGGAAACACTGCATGTTGGTGAAGGGCATATTGAAGAAGGATCAGCCGAGTGGTTCTTGTGGGAGAACAACTCCATTTGCCTCACTAACTTCACACACCATCAGGCTTCCAAGCAGCTCTCAAGGAAACTCAGTTTTCACACTCTATGCTTAGTGCCCTTTGAGTGCATTATCTAGGAATGAACCTGGTAGAGCATCCCACACAAACGAATGCTCCACATGCGGGTTTCACATGCCAAAAACTCCACATTCACAGGCAACTTCAGCGCCACAGCCGTTTTCAGATAGCCCTCAATGCAAAGGCTCTAGACGCAAATATTGGTGTGAGAGCTAATTCAATCAAGGAAACACTGAATGTTGGTGAAGGGCATATTGAAGAAGGATCAGCCGAGTGGTTCTTGTGGGAGAACAACTCCATTTGGCTCACTAACTTCACACACCATCAGGCTCCAAGCAGCTCTCAAGGAAACTCAGTTTTCACACTCTATGCTTAGTGCCCATTGAGTGCCAAGGACTGAAATGAAGCTTGGTGAGCATCACACACAAACGAATGCTCCACATGCGGGTTTCACATGCCAGCAACTCCACATTTTCACGCAACGTCTGCGAGACAGCGTGTTTTCAGATAGCCCTCAATGCAAAGGCTCTAGACGCAAATATTGGTGTGAGAGCTAATTCAATCAAGGAAACACTGCATGTTGGTGAAGGGCATATTGAAGAAGGATCAGCCGAGTGGTTCTTGTGGGAGAACAACTCCATTTGGCTCACTAACTTCACACACCATCAGGCTTCCAAGCAGCTCTCAAGGAAAGAGTTTTCACACTCTATGCTTAGTGCCCTTTGAGTGCATTATCTAGGAATGAACCTGGTAGAGCATCCCACACAAACGAATGCTCCACATGCGGGTTTCACATGCCACCAACTCCACATTCACAGGCAACTTCAGCGCCACAGCCGTTTTCAGATAGCCCTCAATGCAAAGGCTCTAGACGCAAATATTGGTGTGAGAGCTAATTCAATCAAGGAAACACTGCATGTTGGTGAAGGGCATATTGAAGAAGGATCAGCCGAGTGGTCCTTGTGGGAGAACAACTCCATTTGGCTCACTAACTTCACACACAATCAGGCTTCCAAGCAGCTCTCAAGGAAACTCAGTTTTCACACTCTATGCTTAGTGCCCTTTGAGTGCCTATGACGGAAATGAAGCTTGGTGAGCATCCCACACAAACGAATGCTCCACATGCGGGTTTCACATGCCACCAACTCCACATTCTCAGGCAACTTCAGCGCCACAGCCGTTTACAGATAGCCCTCAATGCAAAGGCTCTAGACGCAAATATTGGTGTGAGAGCTAATTCAATCAAGGAAACACTGCATGTTGGTGAAGGGCATATTGAAGAAGGATCAGCCGAGTGGTCCTTGTGGGAGAACAACTCCATTTGGCTCACTAACTTCACACACCATCAGGCTTCCAAGCAGCTCTCAAGGAAACTCAGTTTTCACACTCTATGCTTAGTGCCCTTTGAGTACATTATCTAGGAATGAACCTGGTAGAGCATCCCACACAAACGAATGCTCCACATGCGGGTTTCACATGCCACCAACTCCACATTTTCACGCAACTTCAGCGCCACAGCCATTTTCAGATAGCCCTCAATGCAAAGGCTCTAGACGCAAATATTGGTGTGAGAGCTAATTCAATCAAGGAAACACTGCATGTTGCTGAAGGGCATATTGAAGAAGGATCAGCCGAGTGGTTCTTGTGGGAGAACAACTCCATTTGGCTCACTAACTTCACACACCGTCAGGCTCCAAGCAGCTCTCAAGGAAACTCAGTTTTCACACTCTATGCTTAGTGCCCTTTGAGTGCATTATCTAGGAATGAACCTGGTAGAGCATCCCACACAAACGAATGCTCCACATGCGGGTTTCACATGCCACCAACTCCACATTCTCAGGCAACTTCAGCGCCACAGCCGTTTTCAGATAGCCCTCAATGCAAAGGTTCTAGACGCAAATATTGGTGTGAGAGATAATTCAATAATGGAAACACTGCATGTTGGTGAAGAGCATATTGAAGAAGGATCAGCCGAGTGGTTCTTGTGGGAGAACAACTCCATTTGGCTCACTAACTTCACACACCATCAGGCTCCAAGCAGCTTTCAAGGAAACTCAGTTTTCACACTCTATGCTTAGTGCCCTTTGTGTGCCTAGGACTGAATTGAAGCTTGGTGAGCATCCCACACAAACGAATGCTCCACATGCGGGTTTCACATGCCACCAACTCCACATTCACAGGCAACTTCAGCGCCACAGCCATTTTCAGATAGCCCTCAATGCAAAGGCTCTAGACGCACATATTGGTGTGAGAGCTAATTCAATCAAGGAAACACTGCATGTTGGTGAAGGGCATATTGAAGAAGGATCAGCCGAGTGGTTCTTGTGGGAGAACAACTCCATTTGGCTCACTAACTTCACACACCATCAGGCTTCCAAGCAGCTCTCAAGGAAACAGTTTTCACACTCTATGCTTAGTGCCCTTTGAGTGCATTATCTAGGAATGAACCTGGTAGAGCATCCCACACAAACGAATGCTCCACATGCGGGTTTCACATGCCACCAACTCCACATTCACAGGCAACTTCAGCGCCACAGCCGTTTTCAGATAGCCCTCAATGCAAAGGCTCTAGACGCAAATATTGGTGTGAGAGCTAATTCAATCAAGGAAACACTGCATGTTGGTGAAGGGCATATTGAAGAAGGATCAGCCGAGTGGTCCTTGTGGGAGAACAACTCCATTTGGCTCACTAACTTCACACACAATCAGCTTCCAAGCAGCTCTCAAGGAAACTCAGTTTTCACACTCTATGCTTAGTGCCCTTTGAGTGCCTATGACGGAAATGAAGCTTGGTGAGCATCCCACACAAACGAATGCTCCACATGCGGGTTTCACATGCCACCAACTCCACATTTTCACGGGCAACTTCAGCGCCACAGCCATTTTCAGATAGCCCTCAATGCAAAGGCTCTAGACGCAAATATTGGTGTGAGGAGCTAATTCAATCAAGGAAACACTGCATGTTGCTGAAGGGCATATTGAAGAAGGATCAGCCGAGTGGTTCTTGTGGGAGAACAACTCCATTTGGCTCACTAACTTCACACACCGTCAGGCTCCAAGCAGCTCTCAAGGTAACTCAGTTTTCACACTCTATGCTTAGTGCCGTTTGTGTGCGTAAGACTGAAATGAAGCTTGGTGAGCATCCCACACAAACGAATGCTCCACATGCGGGTTTCACATGCCACCAACTCCACATTCACAGGCAACTTCAGCGCC
>NW_026700771.1:0-39870 GCF_030435755.1 Ochotona princeps | reverse complement strand
TCAACATGCAGTGTTTCCTTGATTGAATTAGCTCTCACACCAATATTTGCGTCTAGAGCCTTTGCATTGAGGGCTATCTGAAAACGGCTGTGGCGCTGAAGTTGCCTGTGAATGTGGAGTTGGTGGCATGTGAAACCCGCATGTGGAGCATTCGTTTGTGTGGGATGCTCACCAAGCTTTATTTCAGTCCTAGGAACTCAAAGGGCACTAAGCATAGAGTGTGAAAACTGAGTTTCCTTGAGAGCTGCTTGGAAGCCTGATGGTGTGTGAAGTTAGTGAGCCAAATGGAGTTGTTCTCCCACAAGAACCACTCGGCTGATCCTTCTTCAATATGCCCTTCACCAACATGCAGTGTTTCCTTGATTGAATTAGCTCTCACACCAATATTTGCGTCTAGAGCCTTTGCATTGAGGGCTATCTGAAAACGGCTGTGGATCTGAATTTGCCTGTGAATGTGGAGTTGGTGGCGTGTGAAACCCGCATGTGGAGCATTCGTTTGTGTGGGATGCTCTACCAGGTTCATTTCAGTCCTAGCCATACAAAGGGCACTAAGCCTAGAGTGTGAAAACTGAGTTTCCTTGAGAGCTGCTTGGAAGCCTGATGGTGTGTGAAGTTAGTGAGCCAAATGGAGTTGTTCTCCCACAAGAACCACTCGGCTGATCCTTCTTCAATATGCCCTTCACCAACATGCAGTGTTTCCTTGATTGAATTAGCTCTCACACCAATATTTGCGTCTAGAGCCTTTGCATTGAGGGCTATCTGAAAACGGCTGTGGATCTGAAGTTGCCTGTGAATGTGGAGTTGGTGGCATGTGAAACCCGCATGTGGAGCATTCGTTTGTGTGGGATGCTCTACCAGGTTCATTTCAGTCCTAGCCATACAAAGGGCACTAAGCATAGAGTGTGAAAACTGAGTTTCCTTGAGAGCTGCTTGGAAGCCTGATGGTGTGTGAAGTTAGTGAGCCAAATGGAGTTGTTCTCCCACAAGAACCACTCGGCTGATCCTTCTTCAATATGCCCTTCACCAACATGCAGTGTTTCCTTGATTGAATTAGCTCTCACACCAATATTTGCGTCTAGAGCCTTTGCATTGAGGGCTATCTGAAAACGGCTGTGGCGCTGAAGTTGCCTGTGAATGTGGAGTTGGTGGCATGTGAAACCCGCATGTGGAGCATTCGTTTGTGTGGGATGCTCTACCAGGTTCATTTCATTCCTAGCCATACAAAGGGCACTAAGCATAGAGTGTGAAAACTGAGTTTCCTTGAGAGCTGCTTGGAAGCCTGATGGTGTGTGAAGTTAGTGAGCCAAATGGAGTTGTTCTCCCACAAGAACCACTCGGCTGATCCTTCTTCAATATGCCCTTCACCAACATGCAGTGTTTCCTTGATTGAATTAGCTCTCACACCAATATTTGAGTCTAGAGACTTTGCATTGAGGGCTATCTGAAAACGGCTGTGGCGCTGAAGTTGCCTGTGAATGTGGAGTTGGTGGCATGTGAAACCCGCATGTGGAGCATTCGTTTGTGTGGGATGCTCTACCAGGTTCATTTCAGTCCTAGCCATACAAAGGGCACTAAGCATAGAGTGTGAAAACTGAGTTTCCTTGAGAGCTGCTTGGAAGCCTGATGGTGTGTGAAGTTAGTGAGCCAAATGGAGTTGTTCTCCCACAAGAACCACTCGGCTGATCCTTCTTCAATATGCCCTTCACCAACATGCAGTGTTTCCTTGATTGAATTAGCTCTCACACCAATATTTGCGTCTAGAGCCTTTGCATTGAGGGCTATCTGAAAACGGCTGTGGCGCTGAAGTTGCCTGTGAATGTGGAGTTGGTGGCATGTGAAACCCGCATGTGGAGCATTCGTTTGTGTGGGATGCTCACCAAGCTTTATTTCAGTCCTAGGAACTCAAAGGGCACTAAGCATAGAGTGTGAAAACTGAGTTTCCTTGAGAGCTGCTTGGAAGCCTGATGGTGTGTGAAGTTAGTGAGCCAAATGGAGTTGTTCTCCCACAAGAACCACTCGGCTGATCCTTCTTCAATATGCCCTTCACCAACATGCAGTGTTTCCTTGATTGAATTAGCTCTCACACCAATATTTGCGTCTAGAGCCTTTGCATTGAGGGCTATCTGAAAACGGCTGTGGCGCTGAAGTTGCCTGTGAATGTGGAGTTGGTGGCATGTGAAACCCGCATGTGGAGCATTCGTTTGTGTGGGATGCTCTACCAGGTTCATTTCAGTCCTAGCCATACAAAGGGCACTAAGCATAGAGTGTGAAAACTGAGTTTCCTTGAGAGCTGCTTGGAAGCCTGATGGTGTGTGAAGTTAGTGAGCCAAATGGAGTTGTTCTCCCACAAGAACCACTCGGCTGATCCTTCTTCAATATGCCCTTCACCAACATGCAGTGTTTCCTTGATTGAATTAGCTCTCACACCAATATTTGCGTCTAGAGCCTTTGCATTGAGGGCTATCTGAAAACGGCTGTGGCGCTGAAGTTGCCTGTGAATGTGGAGTTGGTGGCATGTGAAACCCGCATGTGGAGCATTCGTTTGTGTGGGATGCTCTACCAGGTTCATTCCTAGTAATGCACTCAAAGGGCACTAAGCATAGAGTGTGAAAACTGAGTTTCCTTGAGAGCTGCTTGGAAGCCTGATGGTGTGTGAAGTTAGTGAGCCAAATGGAGTTGTTCTCCCACGAGAACCACTCGGCTGATCCTTCTTCAATATGCCCTTCACCAACATGCAGTGTTTCCTTGTTGAATTAGCTCTCACACCAATATTTGCGTCTAGAGCCTTTGCATTGAGGGCTATCTGAAAACGGCTGTGGCGCTGAAGTTGCCTGTGAATGTGGAGTTGGTGGCATGTGAAACCCGCATGTGGAGCATTCGTTTGTGTGGGATGCTCTAGCAAGTTCATTTCAGTCCTAGCCATACAAAGGGCACTAAGCATAGAGTGTGAAAACTGAGTTTCCTTGAGAGCTGCTTGGAAGCCTGATGGTGTGTGAAGTTAGTGAGCCAAATGGAGTTGTTCTCCCACAAGAACCACTCGGCTGATTCTTCTTCAATATGCCCTTCACCAACATGCAGTGTTTCCTTGATTGAATTAGCTCTCACACCAATATTTGCATCTAGAGCCTTTGCATTGAGGGCTATCTGAAAACGGCTGTGGCGCTGAAGTTGCCTGTGAATGTGGAGTTGGTGGCATGTGAAACCCGCATGTGGAGCATTCGTTTATGTGGGATGCTCTACCAGGTTCATTTCAGTCCTAGCCATACAAAGGGCACTAAGCATAGAGTGTGAAAACTGAGTTTCCTTGAGAGCTGCTTGGAAGCCTGATGGTGTGTGAAGTTAGTGAGCCAAATGGAGTTGTTCTCCCACAAGAACCACTCGGCTGATCCTTCTTCAATATGCCCTTCACCAACATGCAGTGTTTCCTTGATTGAATTAGCTCTCACACCAATATTTGCGTCTAGAGCCTTTGCATTGAGGGCTATCTGAAAACGGCTGTGGCGCTGAAGTTGCCTGTGAATGTGGAGTTGGTGGCATGTGAAACCCGCATGTGGAGCATTCGTTTGTGTGGGATGCTCTACCAGGTTCATTTCAGTCCTAGCCATACAAAGGGCACTAAGCATAGAGTGTGAAAACTGAGTTTCCTTGAGAGCTGCTTGGAAGCCTGATGGTGTGTGAAGTTAGTGAGCCAAATGGAGTTGTTCTCCCACAAGAACCACTCGGCTGATCCTTCTTCAATATGCCCTTCACCAACATGCAGTGTTTCCTTGATTGAATTAGCTCTCACACCAATATTTGCGTCTAGAGCCTTTGCATTGAGGGCTATCTGAAAACGGCTGTGGCGCTGAAGTTGCCTGTGAATGTGGAGTTGGTGGCATGTGAAACCCGCATGTGGAGCATTCGTTTGTGTGGGATGCTCTACCAGGTTCATTCCTAGATAATGCACTCAAAGGGCACTAAGCATAGAGTGTGAAAACTGAGTTTCCTTGAGAGCTGCTTGGAAGCCTGATGGTGTGTGAAGTTAGTGAGCCAAATGGAGTTGTTCTCCCACAAGAACCACTCGGCTGATCCTTCTTCAATATGCCCTTCACCAACATGCAGTGTTTCCTTGATTGAATTAGCTCTCACACCAATATTTGCGTCTAGAGCCTTTGCATTGAGGGCTATCTGAAAACGGCTGTGGCGCTGAAGTTGCCTGTGAATGTGGAGTTGGTGGCATGTGAAACCCGCATGTGGAGCATTCGTTTGTGTGGGATGCTCTACCAGGTTCATTCCTAGATAATGCACTCAAAGGGCACTAAGCATAGAGTGTGAAAACTGAGTTTCCTTGAGAGCTGCTTGGAAGCCTGATGGTGTGTGAAGTTAGTGAGCCAAATGGAGTTGTTCTCCACAAGAACCACTCGGCTGATCCTTCTTCAATATGCCCTTCACCAACATGCAGTGTTTTCTTGATTGAATTAGCTCTCACACCAATATTTGCGTCTAGAGCCTTTGCATTGAAGGCTATCTGAAAACGGCTGTGGCGCTGAAGTTGCCTGTGAATGTGGAGTTGGTGGCATGTGAAACCCGCATGTGGAGCATTCGTTTGTGTGGGATGCTCTACCAGGTTCATTCCTAGATAATGCACTCAAAGGGCACTAAGCATAGAGTGTGAAAACTGAGTTTCCTTGAGAGCTGCTTGGAAGCCTGATGGTGTGTGAAGTTAGTGAGCCAAATGGAGTTGTTCTCCCACAAGAACCACTCGGCTGATCCTTCTTCAATATGCCCTTCACCAACATGCAGTGTTTCCTTGATTGAATTAGCTCTCACACCAATATTTGCGTCTAGAGCCTTTGCATTGAGGGCTATCTGAAAACGGCTGTGGCGCTGAAGTTTCCTGTGAATGTGGAGTTGGTGGCATGTGAATCCGCATGTGGAGCATTCGTTTGTGTGGGATGCTCTACCAAGTTCATTTCAGTCATAGCCATACAAAGGGCACTAAGCATAGAGTGTGAAAACTGAGATTCCTTGAGAGCTGCTTGGAAGCCTGATGGTGTGTGAAGTTAGTGAGCCAAATGGAGTTGTTCTCCCACAAGAACCACTCGGCTGATTCTTCTTCAATATGACCTTCACCAACATGCAGTGTTTCCTTGATTGAATTAGCTCTCACACCAATATTTGCATCTAGAGCCTTTGCATTGAGGGCTATCTGAAAACGGCTGTGGATCTGAAGTTGCCTGTGAATGTGGAGTTGGTGGCATGTGAAACCCGCATGTGGAGCATTCGTTTGTGTGGGATGCTCTACCAGGTTCATTTCAGTCCTAGCCATACAAAGGGCACTAAGCATAGAGTGTGAAAACTGAGTTTCCTTGAGAGCTGCTTGGAAGCCTGATGGTGTGTGAAGTTAGTGAGCCAAATGGAGTTGTTCTCCCACAAGAACCACTCGGCTGATCCTTCTTCAATATGCCCTTCACCAACATGCAGTGTTTCCTTGATTGAATTAGCTCTCACACCAATATTTGCGTCTAGAGCCTTTGCATTGAGGGCTATCTGAAAACGGCTGTGGCGCTGAAGTTGCCTGTGAATGTGGAGTTGGTGGCATGTGAAACCCGCATGTGGAGCATTCGTTTGTGTGGGATGCTCTACCAGGTTCATTTCAGTCCTAGGCACTAAAAGGGCACTAAGCATAGAGTGTGAAAACTGAGTTTCCTTGAGAGCTGCTTGGAAGCCTGATGGTGTGTGAAGTTAGTGAGCCAAATGGAGTTGTTCTCCCACAAGAACCACTGGGCTGATCCTTCTTCAATATGCCCTTCACCAACATGCAGTGTTTCCTTGATTGAATTAGCTCTCACACCAATATTTGCGTCTAGAGCCTTTGCATTGAGGGCTATCTGAAAACGGCTGTGGCGCTGAAGTTGCCTGTGAATGTGGAGTTGGTGGCATGTGAAACCCGCATGTGGAGCATTCGTTTGTGTGGGATGCTCTACCAGGTTCATTCCTAGATAATGCACTCAAGGGCACTAAGCATAGAGTGTGAAAACTGAGTTTCCTTGAGAGCTGCTTGGAAGCCTGATGGTGTGTGAAGTTAGTGAGCCAAATGGAGTTGTTCTCCCACAAGAACCACTCGGCTGATCCTTCTTCAATATGCCCTTCACCAACATGCAGTGTTTTCTTGATTGAATTAGCTCTCACACCAATATTTGCGTCTAGAGCCTTTGCATTGAGGGCTATCTGAAAACGGCTGTGGCGCTGAAGTTGCCTGTGAATGTGGAGTTGGTGGCATGTGAAACCCGCATGTGGAGCATTCGTTTGTGTGGGATGCTCTACCAGGTTCATTCCTAGATAATGCACTCAAAGGGCACTAAGCATAGAGTGTGAAAACTGAGTTTCCTTGAGAGCTGCTTGGAAGCCTGATGGTGTGTGAAGTCAGTGAGCAAAATGGAGTTGTTCTCCACAAGAACCACTCGGCTGATCCTTCTTCAATATGCCCTTCACCAACATGCAGTGTTTCCTTGATTGAATTAGCTCTCACACCAATATTTGCGTCTAGAGCCTTTGCATTGAGGGCTATCTGAAAACGGCTGTGGCGCTGAAGTTGCCTGTGAATGTGGAGTTGGTGGCATGTGAAACCCGCATGTGGAGCATTCGTTTGTGTGGGATGCTCTACCAGGTTCATTCAGTCCTAGCCATACAAAGGGCACTAAGCATAGAGTGTGAAAACTGAGTTTCCTTGAGAGCTGCTTGGAAGCCTGATGGTGTGTGAAGTTAGTGAGCCAAATGGAGTTGTTCTCCCACAAGAACCACTCGGCTGATCCTTCTTCAATATGCCCTTCACCAACATGCAGTGTTTCCTTGATTGAATTAGCTCTCACACCAATATTTGCGTCTAGAGCCTTTGCATTGAGGGCTATCTGAAAACGGCTGTGGCGCTGAAGTTGCCTGTGAATGTGGAGTTGGTGGCATGTGAAACCCGCATGTGGAGCATTCGTTTGTGTGGGATGCTGTACCAGGTTCATTTCAGTCCTAGCCATACAAAGGGCACTAAGCATAGAGTGTGAAAACTGAGTTTCCTTGAGAGCTGCTTGGAAGCCTGATGGTGTGTGAAGTTAGTGAGCCAAATGGAGTTGTTCTCCCACAAGAACCACTCGGCTGATCCTTCTTCAATATGCCCTTCACCAACATGCAGTGTTTCCTTGATTGAATTAGCTCTCACACCAATATTTGCGTCTAGAGCCTTTGCATTGAGGGCTATCTGAAAACAGCTGTGGCGCTGAAGTTGCCTGTGAATGTGGAGTTGGTGGCATGTGAAACCCGCATGTGGAGCATTCGTTTGTGTGGGATGCTCTACCAGGTTCATTCCTAGATAATGCACTCAAAGGCATTAAGCATAGAGTGTGAAAACTGAGTTTCCTTGAGAGCTGCTTGGAAGCCTGATGGTGTGTGAAGTTAGTGAGCCAAATGGAGTTGTTCTCCCACAAGAACCACTCGGCTGATCCTTCTTCAATATGCCCTTCACCAACATGCAGTGTTTCCTTGATTGAATTAGCTCTCACACCAATATTTGCGTCTAGAGCCTTTGCATTGAGGGCTATCTGAAAACGGCTGTGGCGCTGAAGTTGCCTGTGAATGTGGAGTTGGTGGCATGTGAAACCCGCATGTGGAGCATTCGTTTGTGTGCGATGCTCTCCAAGCTTCATTTCAGTCCTAGGCACTCAAAGGGCACTAAGCATAGAGTGTGAAACCTGAGTTTCCTTGAGAGCTGCTTGGAAGCCTGATGGTGTGTGAAGTTAGTGAGCCAAATGGAGTTGTTCTCCCACAAGAACCACTCAGCTGATCCTTCTTCAATATGCCCTTCACCAACATGCAGTGTTTCCTTGATTGAATTAGCTCTCACACCAATATTTGCGTCTAGAGCCTTTGCATTGAGGGCTATCTGAAAACGGCTGTGGCGCTGAAGTTGCCTGTGAATGTGGAGTTGGTGGCATGTGAAACCCGCATGTGGAGCATTCGTTTGTGTGGGATGCTCTACCAGGTTCATTCCTAGATAATGCACTCAAAGGGCACTAAGCATAGAGTGTGAAAACTGAGTTTCCTTGAGAGCTGCTTGGAGGCCTGATGGTGTGTGAAGTTAGTGAGCCAAATGGAGTTGTTCTCCCACAAGAACCACTCGGCTGATTATTCTTCAATATGCCCTTCACCAACATGCAGTGTTTCCTTGATTGAATTAGCTCTCACACCAATATTTGCGTCTAGAGCCTTTGCATTGAGGGCTATCTGAAAACGGCTGTGGCGCTGAAGTTGCCTGTGAATGTGGAGTTGGTGGCATGTGAAACCCGCATGTGGAGCATTCGTTTGTGTGGGATGCTCTACCAGGTTCATTCCTAGATAATGCACTAAAAGGGCACTAAGCATAGAGTGTGAAAACTGAGTTTCCTTGAGAGCTGCTTGGAAGCCTGATGGTGTGTGAAGTTAGTGAGCCAAATGGAGTTGTTCTCCCACAAGAACCACTCGGCTGATCCTTCTTCAATATGCCCTTCACCAACATGCAGTGTTTCCTTGATTGAATTAGCTCTCACACCAATATTTGCGTCTAGAGCCTTTGCATTGAGGGCTATCTGAAAACGGCTGTGGCGCTGAAGTTGCCTGTGAATGTGGAGTTGGTGGCATGTGAAACCCGCATGTGGAGCATTCGTTTGTGTGGGATGCTCTACCAGGTTCATTTCAGTCCTAGCCATACAAAGGGCACTAAGCATAGAGTGTGAAAACTGAGTTTCCTTGAGAGCTGCTTGGAAGCCTGATGGTGTGTGAAGTTAGTGAGCCAAATGGAGTTGTTCTCCCACAAGAACCACTCGGCTGATCCTTCTTCAATATGACCTTCACCAACATGCAGTGTTTCCTTGATTGAATTAGCTCTCACACCAATATTTGCGTCTAGAGCCTTTGCATTGAGGGCTATCTGAAAACGGCTGTGGCGCTGAAGTTGCCTGTGAATGTGGAGTTGGTGGCATGTGAAACCCGCATGTGGAGCATTCGTTTGTGTGGGATGCTCTACCAGGTTCATTCCTAGATAATGCACTCAAAGGGGACTAAGCATAGAGTGTGAAAACTGAGTTTCCTTGAGAGCTGCTTGGAAGCCTGATGGTGTGTGAAGTTAGTGAGCCAAATGGAGTTGTTCTCCCACAAGAACCACTCAGCTGATCCTTCTTCAATATGCCCTTCACCAACATGCAGTGTTTCCTTGATTGAATTAGCTCTCACACCAATATTTGCGTCTAGAGCCTTTGCATTGAGGGCTATCTGAAAACGGCTGTGGCGCTGAAGTTGCCTGTGAATGTGGAGTTGGTGGCATGTGAAACCCGCATGTGGAGCATTCGTTTGTGTGGGATGCTCTACCAGGTTCATTCCTAGATAATGCACTCAAAGGGCACTAAGCATAGAGTGTGAAAACTGAGTTTCCTTGAGAGCTGCTTGGAGGCCTGATGGTGTGTGAAGTTAGTGAGCCAAATGGAGTTGTTCTCCCACAAGAACCACTCGGCTGATTATTCTTCAATATGCCCTTCACCAACATGCAGTGTTTCCTTGATTGAATTAGCTCTCACACCAATATTTGCGTCTAGAGCCTTTGCATTGAGGGCTATCTGAAAACGGCTGTGGCGCTGAAGTTGCCTGTGAATGTGGAGTTGGTGGCATGTGAAACCCGCATGTGGAGCATTCGTTTGTGTGGGATGCTCTACCAGGTTCATTCCTAGATAATGCACTAAAAGGGCACTAAGCATAGAGTGTGAAAACTGAGTTTCCTTGAGAGCTGCTTGGAAGCCTGATGGTGTGTGAAGTTAGTGAGCCAAATGGAGTTGTTCTCCCACAAGAACCACTCGGCTGATCCTTCTTCAATATGCCCTTCACCAACATGCAGTGTTTCCTTGATTGAATTAGCTCTCACACCAATATTTGCGTCTAGAGCCTTTGCATTGAGGGCTATCTGAAAACGGCTGTGGCGCTGAAGTTGCCTGTGAATGTGGAGTTGGTGGCATGTGAAACCCGCATGTGGAGCATTCGTTTGTGTGGGATGCTCTACCAGGTTCATTTCAGTCCTAGCCATACAAAGGGCACTAAGCATAGAGTGTGAAAACTGAGTTTCCTTGAGAGCTGCTTGGAAGCCTGATGGTGTGTGAAGTTAGTGAGCCAAATGGAGTTGTTCTCCCACAAGAACCACTCGGCTGATCCTTCTTCAATATGACCTTCACCAACATGCAGTGTTTCCTTGATTGAATTAGCTCTCACACCAATATTTGCGTCTAGAGCCTTTGCATTGAGGGCTATCTGAAAACGGCTGTGGCGCTGAAGTTGCCTGTGAATGTGGAGTTGGTGGCATGTGAAACCCGCATGTGGAGCATTCGTTTGTGTGGGATGCTCTACCAGGTTCATTCCTAGATAATGCACTCAAAGGGGACTAAGCATAGAGTGTGAAAACTGAGTTTCCTTGAGAGCTGCTTGGAAGCCTGATGGTGTGTGAAGTTAGTGAGCCAAATGGAGTTGCTCTCCCACAAGAACCACTCGGCTGATCCTTCTTCAATATGCCCTTCACCAACATGCAGTGTTTCCTTGATTGAATTAGCTCTCACACCAATATTTGCGTCTAGAGCCTTTGCATTGAGGGCTATCTGAAAACGGCTGTGGATCTGAAGTTGCCTGTGAATGTGGAGTTGGTGGCATGTGAAACCCACATGTGGAGCATTCGTTTGTGTGGGATGCTCTACCAAGTTCATTTCAGTCCTAGCCATACAAAGGGCGCTAAGCATAGAGTGTGAAAACTGAGTTTCCTTGAGAGCTGCTTGGAAGCCTGATGGTGTGTGAAGTTAGTGAGCCAAATGGAGTTGTTCTCCCACAAGAACCACTCGGCTGATCCTTCTTCAATATGCCCTTCACCAACATGCAGTGTTTCCTTGATTGAATTAGCTCTCACACCAATATTTGCGTCTAGAGCCTTTGCATTGAGGGCTATCTGAAAATGGCTGTGGCGCTGAAGTTGCCTGTGAATGTGGAGTTGGTGGCATGTGAAACCCGCATGTGGAGCATTCGTTTGTGTGGGATGCTCTACCAGGTTCATTCCTCGATAATGCACTCAAAGGGCACTAAGCATAGAGTGTGAAAACTGAGTTTCCTTGAGAGCTGCTTGGAAGCCTGATGGTGTGTGAAGTTAGTGAGCCAAATGGAGTTGTTCTCCCACAAGAACCACTCGGCTGATCCTTCTTCAATATGCCCTTCACCAACATGCAGTGTTTCCTTGATTGAATTAGCTCTCACACCAATATTTGCGTCTAGAGCCTTTGCATTGAGGGCTATCTGAAAACGGCTGTGGCGCTGAAGTTGCCTGTGAATGTGGAGTTGGTGGCATGTGAAACCCGCATGGGAGCATTCGTTTGTGTGGGATGCTCTACCAGGTTCATTACTAGATAATGCACTCAAAGGGCACTAAGCATAGAGTGTGAAAACTGAGTTTCCTTGAGAGCTGCTTGGAAGCCTGATGGTGTGTGAAGTTAGTGAGCCAAATGGAGTTGTTCTCCCACAAGAACCACTCGGCTGATCCTTCTTCAATATGCCCTTCACCAACATGCAGTGTTTCCTTGATTGAATTAGCTCTCACACCAATATTTGCGTCTAGAGCCTTTGCATTGAGGGCTATCTGAAAACGGCTGTGGCGCTGAAGTTGCCTGTGAATGTGGAGTTGGTGGCATGTGAAACCCGCATGTGGAGCATTCGTTTGTGTGGGATGCTCTACCAGGTTCATTTCAGTCCTAGCCATACAAAGGGCACTAAGGATAGAGTGTGAAAACTGAGTTTCCTTGAGAGTTGCTTGGAAGCCTGATGGTGTGTGAAGTTAGTGAGCCAAATGGAGTTGTTGTCCCACAAGAACCACTCGGCTGATCCTTCTTCAATATGCCCTTCACCAACATGCAGTGTTTCCTTGATTGAATTAGCTCTCACACCAATATTTGCGTCTAGAGCCTTTGCATTGAGGGCTATCTGAAAACGGCTGTGGCGCTGAAGTTGCCTGTGAATGTGGAGTTGGTGGCATGTGAAACCCGCATGTGGAGCATTCGTTTGTGTGGGATGCTCTACCAGGTTCATTTCAGTCCTAGCCATACAAAGGGCACTAAGCATAGAGTGTGAAAACTGAGTTTCCTTGAGAGCTGCTTGGAAGCCTGATGGTGTGTGAAGTTAGTGAGCCAAATGGAGTTGTTCTCCCACAAGAACCACTCGGCTGATCCTTCTTCAATACGACCTTCACCAACATGCAGTGTTTCCTTGATTGAATTAGCTCTCACACCAATATTTGCGTCTAGAGCCTTTGCATTGAGGGCTATCTGAAAACGGCTGTGGCGCTGAAGTTGCCTGTGAATGTGGAGTTGGTGGCATGTGAAACCCGCATGTGGAGCATTCGTTTGTGTGGGATGCTCTACCAGGTTCATTCCTAGATAATGCACTCAAAGGGGACTAAGCATAGAGTGTGAAAACTGAGTTTCCTTGAGAGCTGCTTGGAAGCCTGATGGTGTGTGAAGTTAGTGAGCCAAATGGAGTTGCTCTCCCACAAGAACCACTCGGCTGATCCTTCTTCAATATGCCCTTCACCAACATGCAGTGTTTCCTTGATTGAATTAGCTCTCACACCAATATTTGCGTCTAGAGCCTTTGCATTGAGGGCTATCTGAAAACGGCTGTGGATCTGAAGTTGCCTGTGAATGTGGAGTTGGTGGCATGTGAAACCCACATGTGGAGCATTCGTTTGTGTGGGATGCTCTACCAAGTTCATTTCAGTCCTAGCCATACAAAGGGCGCTAAGCATAGAGTGTGAAAACTGAGTTTCCTTGAGAGCTGCTTGGAAGCCTGATGGTGTGTGAAGTTAGTGAGCCAAATGGAGTTGTTCTCCCACAAGAACCACTCGGCTGATCCTTCTTCAATATGCCCTTCACCAACATGCAGTGTTTCCTTGATTGAATTAGCTCTCACACCAATATTTGCGTCTAGAGCCTTTGCATTGAGGGCTATCTGAAAATGGCTGTGGCGCTGAAGTTGCCTGTGAATGTGGAGTTGGTGGCATGTGAAACCCGCATGTGGAGCATTCGTTTGTGTGGGATGCTCTCCAAGCTTCATTTCAGTCCTAGCCATACAAAGGGCACTAAGCATAGAGTGTGAAAACTGAGTTTCCTTGAGAGCTGCTTGGAAGCCTGATGGTGTGTGAAGTTAGTGAGCCAAATGGAGTTGTTCTCCCACAAGAACCACTCGGCTGATCCTTCTTCAATATGCCCTTCACCAACATGCAGTGTTTCCTTGATTGAATTAGCTCTCACACCAATATTTGCGTCTAGAGCCTTTGCATTGAGGGCTATCTGAAAACGGCTGTGGCGCTGAAGTTGCCTGTGAATGTGGAGTTGGTGGCATGTGAAACCCCCTTGTGGAGCATTCGTTTGTGTGGGATGCTCTACCAGGTTCATTCCTAGATAATGCACTCAAAGGTCACTAAGCATAGAGTGTGAAAACTGAGTTTCCTTGAGAGCTGCTTGGAAGCCTGATGGTGTGTGAAGTTAGTGAGCCAAATGGAGTTGTTCTCCCACAAGAACCACTCGGCTGATCCTTCTTCAATATGCCCTTCACCAACATGCAGTGTTTCCTTGATTGAATTAGCTCTCACACCAATATTTGCGTCTAGAGCCTTTGCATTGAGGGCTATCTGAAAACGGCTGTGGCGCTGAAGTTGCCTGTGAATGTGGAGTTGGTGGCATGTGAAACCCGCATGTGCAGCATTCGTTTGTGTGGGATGCTCTACCAGGTTTATTCCTAGATAATTCACTCAAAGGGCACTAAGCATAGAGTGTGAAAACTGAGTTTCCTTGAGAGCTGCTTGGAAGCCTGATGGTGTGTGAAGTTAGTGAGCCAAATGGAGTTGTTCTCCCACAAGAACCACTCGGCTGATCCTTCTTCAATATGCCCTTCACCAACATGCAGTGTTTCCTTGATTGAATTAGCTCTCACACCAATATTTGCGTCTAGAGCCTTTGCATTGAGGGCTATCTGAAAACGGCTGTGGCGCTGAAGTTGCCTGTGAATGTGGAGTTGGTGGCATGTGAAACCCGCATGTGGAGCATTCGTTTGTGTGGGATGCTCTACCAGGTTCATTCCTCGATAATGCACTCAAAGGGCACTAAGCATAGAGTGTGAAAACTGAGTTTCCTTGAGAGCTGCTTGGAAGCCTGATGGTGTGTGAAGTTAGTGAGCCAAATGGAGTTGCTCTCCCACAAGAACCACTCGGCTGATCCTTCTTCAATATGCCCTTCACCAACATGCAGTGTTTCCTTGATTGAATTAGCTCTCACACCAATATTTGCGTCTAGAGCCTTTGCATTGAGGGCTATCTGAAAACGGCTGTGGCGCTGAAGTTGCCTGTGAATGTGGAGTTGGTGGCATGTGAAACCCACATGTGGAGCATTCGTTTGTGTGGGATGCTCTACCAAGTTCATTTCAGTCCTAGCCATACAAAGGGCGCTAAGCATAGAGTGTGAAAACTGAGTTTCCTTGAGAGCTGCTTGGAAGCCTGATGGTGTGTGAAGTTAGTGAGCCAAATGGAGTTGTTCTCCCACAAGAACCACTCGGCTGATCCTTCTTCAATATGCCCTTCACCAACATGCAGTGTTTCCTTGATTGAATTAGCTCTCACACCAATATTTGCGTCTAGAGCCTTTGCATTGAGGGCTATCTGAAAATGGCTGTGGCGCTGAAGTTGCCTGTGAATGTGGAGTTGGTGGCATGTGAAACCCGCATGTGGAGCATTCGTTTGTGTGGGATGCTCTACCAGGTTCATTCCTCGATAATGCACTCAAAGGGCACTAAGCATAGAGTGTGAAAACTGAGTTTCCTTGAGAGCTGCTTGGAAGCCTGATGGTGTGTGAAGTTAGTGAGCCAAATGGAGTTGTTCTCCCACAAGAACCACTCGGCTGATCCTTCTTCAATATGCCCTTCACCAACATGCAGTGTTTCCTTGATTGAATTAGCTCTCACACCAATATTTGCGTCTAGAGCCTTTGCATTGAGGGCTATCTGAAAACGGCTGTGGCGCTGAAGTTGCCTGTGAATGTGGAGTTGGTGGCATGTGAAACCCGCATGGGAGCATTCGTTTGTGTGGGATGCTCTACCAGGTTCATTACTAGATAATGCACTCAAAGGGCACTAAGCATAGAGTGTGAAAACTGAGTTTCCTTGAGAGCTGCTTGGAAGCCTGATGGTGTGTGAAGTTAGTGAGCCAAATGGAGTTGTTCTCCCACAAGAACCACTCGGCTGATCCTTCTTCAATATGCCCTTCACCAACATGCAGTGTTTCCTTGATTGAATTAGCTCTCACACCAATATTTGCGTCTAGAGCCTTTGCATTGAGGGCTATCTGAAAACGGCTGTGGCGCTGAAGTTGCCTGTGAATGTGGAGTTGGTGGCATGTGAAACCCGCATGTGGAGCATTCGTTTGTGTGGGATGCTCTACCAGGTTCATTTCAGTCCTAGCCATACAAAGGGCACTAAGGATAGAGTGTGAAAACTGAGTTTCCTTGAGAGTTGCTTGGAAGCCTGATGGTGTGTGAAGTTAGTGAGCCAAATGGAGTTGTTGTCCCACAAGAACCACTCGGCTGATCCTTCTTCAATATGCCCTTCACCAACATGCAGTGTTTCCTTGATTGAATTAGCTCTCACACCAATATTTGCGTCTAGAGCCTTTGCATTGAGGGCTATCTGAAAACGGCTGTGGCGCTGAAGTTGCCTGTGAATGTGGAGTTGGTGGCATGTGAAACCCGCATGTGGAGCATTCGTTTGTGTGGGATGCTCTACCAGGTTCATTTCAGTCCTAGCCATACAAAGGGCACTAAGCATAGAGTGTGAAAACTGAGTTTCCTTGAGAGCTGCTTGGAAGCCTGATGGTGTGTGAAGTTAGTGAGCCAAATGGAGTTGTTCTCCCACAAGAACCACTCGGCTGATCCTTCTTCAATATGACCTTCACCAACATGCAGTGTTTCCTTGATTGAATTAGCTCTCACACCAATATTTGCGTCTAGAGCCTTTGCATTGAGGGCTATCTGAAAACGGCTGTGGCGCTGAAGTTGCCTGTGAATGTGGAGTTGGTGGCATGTGAAACCCGCATGTGGAGCATTCGTTTGTGTGGGATGCTCTACCAGGTTCATTCCTAGATAATGCACTCAAAGGGGACTAAGCATAGAGTGTGAAAACTGAGTTTCCTTGAGAGCTGCTTGGAAGCCTGATGGTGTGTGAAGTTAGTGAGCCAAATGGAGTTGCTCTCCCACAAGAACCACTCGGCTGATCCTTCTTCAATATGCCCTTCACCAACATGCAGTGTTTCCTTGATTGAATTAGCTCTCACACCAATATTTGCGTCTAGAGCCTTTGCATTGAGGGCTATCTGAAAACGGCTGTGGATCTGAAGTTGCCTGTGAATGTGGAGTTGGTGGCATGTGAAACCCACATGTGGAGCATTCGTTTGTGTGGGATGCTCTACCAAGTTCATTTCAGTCCTAGCCATACAAAGGGCGCTAAGCATAGAGTGTGAAAACTGAGTTTCCTTGAGAGCTGCTTGGAAGCCTGATGGTGTGTGAAGTTAGTGAGCCAAATGGAGTTGTTCTCCCACAAGAACCACTCGGCTGATCCTTCTTCAATATGCCCTTCACCAACATGCAGTGTTTCCTTGATTGAATTAGCTCTCACACCAATATTTGCGTCTAGAGCCTTTGCATTGAGGGCTATCTGAAAATGGCTGTGGCGCTGAAGTTGCCTGTGAATGTGGAGTTGGTGGCATGTGAAACCCGCATGTGGAGCATTCGTTTGTGTGGGATGCTCTCCAAGCTTCATTTCAGTCCTAGCCATACAAAGGGCACTAAGCATAGAGTGTGAAAACTGAGTTTCCTTGAGAGCTGCTTGGAAGCCTGATGGTGTGTGAAGTTAGTGAGCCAAATGGAGTTGTTCTCCCACAAGAACCACTCGGCTGATCCTTCTTCAATATGCCCTTCACCAACATGCAGTGTTTCCTTGATTGAATTAGCTCTCACACCAATATTTGCGTCTAGAGCCTTTGCATTGAGGGCTATCTGAAAACGGCTGTGGCGCTGAAGTTGCCTGTGAATGTGGAGTTGGTGGCATGTGAAACCCCCTTGTGGAGCATTCGTTTGTGTGGGATGCTCTACCAGGTTCATTCCTAGATAATGCACTCAAAGGTCACTAAGCATAGAGTGTGAAAACTGAGTTTCCTTGAGAGCTGCTTGGAAGCCTGATGGTGTGTGAAGTTAGTGAGCCAAATGGAGTTGTTCTCCCACAAGAACCACTCGGCTGATCCTTCTTCAATATGCCCTTCACCAACATGCAGTGTTTCCTTGATTGAATTAGCTCTCACACCAATATTTGCGTCTAGAGCCTTTGCATTGAGGGCTATCTGAAAACGGCTGTGGCGCTGAAGTTGCCTGTGAATGTGGAGTTGGTGGCATGTGAAACCCGCATGTGCAGCATTCGTTTGTGTGGGATGCTCTACCAGGTTCATTCCTAGATAATTCACTCAAAGGGCACTAAGCATAGAGTGTGAAAACTGAGTTTCCTTGAGAGCTGCTTGGAAGCCTGATGGTGTGTGAAGTTAGTGAGCCAAATGGAGTTGTTCTCCCACAAGAACCACTCGGCTGATCCTTCTTCAATATGCCCTTCACCAACATGCAGTGTTTCCTTGATTGAATTAGCTCTCACACCAATATTTGCGTCTAGAGCCTTTGCATTGAGGGCTATCTGAAAACGGCTGTGGCGCTGAAGTTGCCTGTGAATGTGGAGTTGGTGGCATGTGAAACCCGCATGTGGAGCATTCGTTTGTGTGGGATGCTCTACCAGGTTCATTCCTCGATAATGCACTCAAAGGGCACTAAGCATAGAGTGTGAAAACTGAGTTTCCTTGAGAGCTGCTTGGAAGCCTGATGGTGTGTGAAGTTAGTGAGCCAAATGGAGTTGTTCTCCCACAAGAACCACTCGGCTGATCCTTCTTCAATATGCCCTTCACCAACATGCAGTGTTTCCTTGATTGAATTAGCTCTCACACCAATATTTGCGTCTAGAGCCTTTGCATTGAGGGCTATCTGAAAACGGCTGTGGCGCTGAAGTTGCCTGTGAATGTGGAGTTGGTGGCATGTGAAACCCGCATGGGAGCATTCGTTTGTGTGGGATGCTCTACCAGGTTCATTACTAGATAATGCACTCAAAGGGCACTAAGCATAGAGTGTGAAAACTGAGTTTCCTTGAGAGCTGCTTGGAAGCCTGATGGTGTGTGAAGTTAGTGAGCCAAATGGAGTTGTTCTCCCACAAGAACCACTCGGCTGATCCTTCTTCAATATGCCCTTCACCAACATGCAGTGTTTCCTTGATTGAATTAGCTCTCACACCAATATTTGCGTCTAGAGCCTTTGCATTGAGGGCTATCTGAAAACGGCTGTGGCGCTGAAGTTGCCTGTGAATGTGGAGTTGGTGGCATGTGAAACCCGCATGTGGAGCATTCGTTTGTGTGGGATGCTCTACCAGGTTCATTTCAGTCCTAGCCATACAAAGGGCACTAAGGATAGAGTGTGAAAACTGAGTTTCCTTGAGAGTTGCTTGGAAGCCTGATGGTGTGTGAAGTTAGTGAGCCAAATGGAGTTGTTGTCCCACAAGAACCACTCGGCTGATCCTTCTTCAATATGCCCTTCACCAACATGCAGTGTTTCCTTGATTGAATTAGCTCTCACACCAATATTTGCGTCTAGAGCCTTTGCATTGAGGGCTATCTGAAAACGGCTGTGGCGCTGAAGTTGCCTGTGAATGTGGAGTTGGTGGCATGTGAAACCCGCATGTGGAGCATTCGTTTGTGTGGGATGCTCTACCAGGTTCATTTCAGTCCTAGCCATACAAAGGGCACTAAGCATAGAGTGTGAAAACTGAGTTTCCTTGAGAGCTGCTTGGAAGCCTGATGGTGTGTGACGTTAGTGAGCCAAATGGAGTTGTTCTCCCACAAGAACCACTCGGCTGATCCTTCTTCAATATGCCCTTCACCAACAAGCAGTGTTTCCTTGATTGAATTAGCTCTCACACCAATATTTGCGTCTAGAGCCTTTGCATTGAGGGCTATCTGAAAACGGCTGTGGCGCTGAAGTTGCCTGTGAATGTGGAGTTGGTGGCATGTGAAACCCGCATGGGAGCATTCGTTTGTGTGGGATGCTCTACCAGGTTCATTTCAGTCCTAGCCATACAAAGGGCACTAAGCATAGAGTGTGAAAACTGAGTTTCCTTGAGAGCTGCTTGGAAGCCTGATGGTGTGTGAAGTTAGTGAGCCAAATGGAGTTGTTCTCCCACAAGAACCACTCGGCTGATCCTTCTTCAATATGCCCTTCACCAACATGCAGTGTTTCCTTGATTGAATTAGCTCTCACACCAATATTTGCGTCTAGAGCCTTTGCATTGAGGGCTATCTGAAAACGGCTGTGGCGCTGAAGTTGCCTGTGAATGTGGAGTTGGTGGCATGTGAAACCCGCATGTGGAGCATTCGTTTGTGTGGGATGCTCTACCAGGTTCATTTCAGTCCTAGCCATACAAAGGGCACTAAGCATAGAGTGTGAAAACTGAGATTCCTTGAGAGCTGCTTGGAAGCCTGATGGTGTGTGAAGTTAGTGAGCCAAATGGAGTTGTTCTCCCACAAGAACCACTGGGCTGATCCTTCTTCAATATGCCCTTCACCAACATGCAGTGTTTCCTTGATTGAATTAGCTCTCACACCAATATTTGCGTCTAGAGCCTTTGCATTGAGGGCTATCTGAAAACGGCTGTGGATCTGAAGTTGCCTGTGAATGTGGAGTTGGTGGCATGTGAAACCCGCATGTGGAGCATTCGTTTGTATGGGATGCTCTACCAGGTTCATTTCAGTCCTAGCCATACAAAGGGCACTAAGCATAGAGTGTGAAAACTGAGTTTCCTTGAGAGCTGCTTGGAGGCCTGATGGTGTGTGAAGTTAGTGAGCCAAATGGAGTTGTTCTCCCACAAGAACCACTGGGCTGATGCTTCTTCAATATGCCCTTCACCAACATGCAGTGTTTCCTTGATTGAATTAGCTCTCTCACCAATATTTGCGTCTAGAGCCTTTGCATTGAGGGCTATCTGAAAACGGCTGTGGCGCTGAAGTTGCCTGTGAATGTGGAGTTGGTGGCATGTGAAACCCGCATGTGGAGCATTCGTTTGTGTGGGATGCTCTACCAGGTTCATTTCAGTCCTAGCCATACAAAGGGCACTAAGCATAGAGTGTGAAAACTGAGTTTCCTTGAGAGCTGCTTGGAAGCCTGATGGTGTGTGAAGTTAGTGAGCCAAATGGAGTTGTTCTCCCACAAGAACCACTCGGCTGATCCTTCTTCAATATGCCCTTCACCAACATGCAGTGTTTCCTTGATTGAATTAGCTCTCACACCAATATTTGCGTCTAGAGCCTTTGCATTGAGGGCTATCTGAAAACGGCTGTGGCGCTGAAGTTGCCTGTGAATGTGGAGTTGGTGGCATGTGAAACCCGCATGTGGAGCATTCGTTTGTGTGGGATGCTCTCCAAGATTCATTTCAGTCCTAGGCACTCAAAGGGCACTAAGCATAGAGTGTGAAAACTGAGTTTCCTTGAGAGCTGCTTGGAAGCCTGATGGTGTGTGTAGTGAGCCAAATGAAGTTGTTCTCCCACAAGAACCACTCGGCTGATCCTTCTTCAATATGCCCTTCACCAACATGCAATGTTTCCTTGATTGAATTAGCTCTCACACCAATATTTGCGTCTAGAGCCTTTGCATTGAGGGCTATCTGAAAACGGCTGTGGCGCTGAAGTTGCCTGTGAATGTGGAGTTGGTGGCATGTGAAACCCGCATGTGGAGCATTCGTTTGTGTGGGATGCTCTACCAGGTTCATTCCTAGATAATGCACTCAAAGGGCACTAAGCATAGAGTGTGAAAACTGAGTTTCCTTGAGAGCTGCTTGGAAGCCTGATGGTGTGTGAAGTTAGTGAGCCAAATGGAGTTGTTCTCCCACAAGAACCACTCGGCTGATCCTTCTTCAATATGCCCTTCACCAACATGCAGTGTTTCCTTGATTGAATTAGCTCTCACACCAATATTTGCGTCTAGAGCCTTTGCATTGAGGGCTATCTGAAAACGGCTGTGGCGCTGAAGTTGCCTGTGAATGTGGAGTTGGTGGCATGTGAAACCCGCATGTGGAGCATTCGTTTGTGTGGGATGCTCTACCAGGTTCATTTCAGTCCTAGCCATACAAAGGGCACTAAGCATAGAGTGTGAAAACTGAGTTTCCTTGAGAGCTGCTTGGAAGCCTGATGGTGTGTGAAGTTAGTGAGCCAAATGGAGTTGTTCTCCCACAAGAACCACTCGGCTGATCCTTCTTCAATATGCCCTTCACCAACAAGCAGTGTTTCCTTGATTGAATTAGCTCTCACACCAATATTTGCGTCTAGAGCCTTTGCATTGAGGGCTATCTGAAAACGGCTGTGGCGCTGAAGTTGCCTGTGAATGTGGAGTTGGTGGCATGTGAAACCCGCATGGGAGCATTCGTTTGTGTGGGATGCTCTACCAGGTTCATTTCAGTCCTAGCCATACAAAGGGCACTAAGCATAGAGTGTGAAAACTGAGTTTCCTTGAGAGCTGCTTGGAAGCCTGATGGTGTGTGAAGTTAGTGAGCCAAATGGAGTTGTTCTCCCACAAGAACCACTCGGCTGATCCTTCTTCAATATGCCCTTCACCAACATGCAGTGTTTCCTTGATTGAATTAGCTCTCACACCAATATTTGCGTCTAGAGCCTTTGCATTGAGGGCTATCTGAAAACGGCTGTGGCGCTGAAGTTGCCTGTGAATGTGGAGTTGGTGGCATGTGAAACCCGCATGTGGAGCATTCGTTTGTGTGGGATGCTCTACCAGGTTCATTTCAGTCCTAGCCATACAAAGGGCACTAAGCATAGAGTGTGAAAACTGAGATTCCTTGAGAGCTGCTTGGAAGCCTGATGGTGTGTGAAGTTAGTGAGCCAAATTGAGTTGTTCTCCCACAAGAACCACTCGGCTGATCCTTCTTCAATATGCCCTTCACCAACATGCAGTGTTTCCTTGATTGAATTAGCTCTCACACCAATATTTGCGTCTAGAGCCTTTGCATTGAGGGCTATCTGAAAACGGCTGTGGATCTGAAGTTGCCTGTGAATGTGGAGTTGGTGGCATGTGAAAAACGCATGTGGAGCATTCGTTTGTGTGGGATGCTCTACCAGGTTCATTTCAGTCCTAGCCATACAAAGGGCACTAAGCATAGAGTGTGAAAACTGAGTTTCCTTGAGAGCTGCTTGGAGGCCTGATGGTGTGTGAAGTTAGTGAGCCAAATGGAGTTGTTCTCCCACAAGAACCACTCGGCTGATCCTTCTTCAATATGCCCTTCACCAACATGCAGTGTTTCCTTGATTGAATTAGCTCTCTCACCAATATTTGCGTCTAGAGCCTTTGCATTGAGGGCTATCTGAAAATGGCTGTGGCGCTGAAGTTGCCTGTGAATGTGGAGTTGGTGGCATGTGAAACCCGCATGTGGAGCATTCGTTTGTGTGAAATGCTCTACCAGGTTCATTTCAGTCCTAGCCATACAAAGGGCACTAAGCATAGAGTGTGAAAACTGAGTTTCCTTGAGAGCTGCTTGGAAGCCTGATGGCGTGTGAAGTTAGTGAGCCAAATGGAGTTGTTCTCCCACAAGAACCACTCGGCTGATCCTTCTTCAATATGCCCTTCACCAACATGCAGTGTTTCCTTGATTGAATTAGCTCTCACACCAATATTTGCGTCTAGAGCCTTTGCATTGAGGGCTATCTGAAAACGGCTGTGGATCTGAAGTTGCCTGTGAATGTGGAGTTGGTGGCATGTGAAACCCGCATGTGGAGCATTCGTTTGTGTGGGATGCTCTACCAGGTTCATTTCAGTCCTAGCCATACAAAGGGCACTAAGGATAGAGTGTGAAAACTGAGTTTCCTTGAGAGCTGCTTGGAAGCCTGATGGTGTGTGAAGTTAGTGAGCCAAATGGAGTTGTTCTCCCACAAGAACCACTCGGCTGATCCTTCTTCAATATGCCCTTCACCAACATGCAGTGTTTCCTTGATTGAATTAGCTCTCACACCAATATTTGCGTCTAGAGCCTTTGCATTGAGGGCTATCTGAAAACGGCTGTGGCGCTGAAGTTGCCTGTGAATGTGGAGTTGGTGGCATGTGAAACCCGCATGTGGAGCATTCGTTTGTGTGGGATGCTCTACCAGGTTCATTTCAGTCCTAGCCATACAAAGGGCACTAAGCATAGAGTGTGAAAACTGAGTTTCCTTGAGAGCTGCTTGGAAGCCTGATGGTGTGTGAAGTTAGTGAGCCAAATGGAGTTGTTCTCCCACAAGAACCACTCGGCTGATCCTGCTTCAATATGCCCTTCACCAACAAGCAGTGTTTCCTTGATTGAATTAGCTCTCACACCAATATTTGCGTCTAGAGCCTTTGCATTGAGGGCTATCTGAAAACGGCTGTGGCGCTGAAGTTGCCTGTGAATGTGGAGTTGGTGGCATGTGAAACCCGCATGGGAGCATTCGTTTGTGTGGGATGCTCTACCAGGTTCATTTCAGTCCTAGCCATACAAAGGGCACTAAGCATAGAGTGTGAAAACTGAGTTTCCTTGAGAGCTGCTTGGAAGCCTGATGGTGTGTGAAGTTAGTGAGCCAAATGGAGTTGTTCTCCCACAAGAACCACTCGGCTGATCCTTCTTCAATATGCCCTTCACCAACATGCAGTGTTTCCTTGATTGAATTAGCTCTCACACCAATATTTGCGTCTAGAGCCTTTGCATTGAGGGCTATCTGAAAACGGCTGTGGCGCTGAAGTTGCCTGTGAATGTGGAGTTGGTGGCATGTGAAACCCGCATGTGGAGCATTCGTTTGTGTGGGATGCTCTACCAGGTTCATTTCAGTCCTAGCCATACAAAGGGCACTAAGGATAGAGTGTGAAAACTGAGTTTCCTTGAGAGTTGCTTGGAAGCCTGATGGTGTGTGAAGTTAGTGAGCCAAATGGAGTTGTTGTCCCACAAGAACCACTCGGCTGATCCTTCTTCAATATGCCCTTCACCAACATGCAGTGTTTCCTTGATTGAATTAGCTCTCACACCAATATTTGCGTCTAGAGCCTTTGCATTGAGGGCTATCTGAAAACGGCTGTGGCGCTGAAGTTGCCTGTGAATGTGGAGTTGGTGGCATGTGAAACCCGCATGTGGAGCATTCGTTTGTGTGGGATGCTCTACCAGGTTCATTTCAGTCCTAGCCATACAAAGGGCACTAAGCATAGAGTGTGAAAACTGAGTTTCCTTGAGAGCTGCTTGGAAGCCTGATGGTGTGTGAAGTTAGTGAGCCAAATGGAGTTGTTCTCCCACAAGAACCACTCGGCTGATCCTTCTTCAATATGACCTTCACCAACATGCAGTGTTTCCTTGATTGAATTAGCTCTCACACCAATATTTGCGTCTAGAGCCTTTGCATTGAGGGCTATCTGAAAACGGCTGTGGCGCTGAAGTTGCCTGTGAATGTGGAGTTGGTGGCATGTGAAACCCGCATGTGGAGCATTCGTTTGTGTGGGATGCTCTACCAGGTTCATTCCTAGATAATGCACTCAAAGGGGACTAAGCATAGAGTGTGAAAACTGAGTTTCCTTGAGAGCTGCTTGGAAGCCTGATGGTGTGTGAAGTTAGTGAGCCAAATGGAGTTGCTCTCCCACAAGAACCACTCGGCTGATCCTTCTTCAATATGCCCTTCACCAACATGCAGTGTTTCCTTGATTGAATTAGCTCTCACACCAATATTTGCGTCTAGAGCCTTTGCATTGAGGGCTATCTGAAAACGGCTGTGGATCTGAAGTTGCCTGTGAATGTGGAGTTGGTGGCATGTGAAACCCACATGTGGAGCATTCGTTTGTGTGGGATGCTCTACCAGGTTCATTTCAGTCCTAGCCATACAAAGGGCGCTAAGCATAGAGTGTGAAAACTGAGTTTCCTTGAGAGCTGCTTGGAAGCCTGATGGTGTGTGAAGTTAGTGAGCCAAATGGAGTTGTTCTCCCACAAGAACCACTCGGCTGATCCTTCTTCAATATGCCCTTCACCAACATGCAGTGTTTCCTTGATTGAATTAGCTCTCACACCAATATTTGCGTCTAGAGCCTTTGCATTGAGGGCTATCTGAAAATGGCTGTGGCGCTGAAGTTGCCTGTGAATGTGGAGTTGGTGGCATGTGAAACCCGCATGTGGAGCATTCGTTTGTGTGGGATGCTCTCCAAGCTTCATTTCAGTCCTAGCCATACAAAGGGCACTAAGCATAGAGTGTGAAAACTGAGTTTCCTTGAGAGCTGCTTGGAAGCCTGATGGTGTGTGAAGTTAGTGAGCCAAATGGAGTTGTTCTCCCACAAGAACCACTCGGCTGATCCTTCTTCAATATGCCCTTCACCAACATGCAGTGTTTCCTTGATTGAATTAGCTCTCACACCAATATTTGCGTCTAGAGCCTTTGCATTGAGGGCTATCTGAAAACGGCTGTGGCGCTGAAGTTGCCTGTGAATGTGGAGTTGGTGGCATGTGAAACCCGCATGTGGAGCATTCGTTTGTGTGGGATGCTCTCCAAGATTCATTTCAGTCCTAGGCACTCAAAGGGCACTAAGCATAGAGTGTGAAAACTGAGTTTCCTTGAGAGCTGCTTGGAAGCCTGATGGTGTGTGTAGTGAGCCAAATGAAGTTGTTCTCCCACAAGAACCACTCGGCTGATCCTTCTTCAATATGCCCTTCACCAACATGCAATGTTTCCTTGATTGAATTAGCTCTCACACCAATATTTGCGTCTAGAGCCTTTGCATTGAGGGCTATCTGAAAACGGCTGTGGCGCTGAAGTTGCCTGTGAATGTGGAGTTGGTGGCATGTGAAACCCGCATGTGGAGCATTCGTTTGTGTGGGATGCTCTACCAGGTTCATTCCTAGATAATGCACTCAAAGGGCACTAAGCATAGAGTGTGAAAACTGAGTTTCCTTGAGAGCTGCTTGGAAGCCTGATGGTGTGTGAAGTTAGTGAGCCAAATGGAGTTGTTCTCCCACAAGAACCACTCGGCTGATCCTTCTTCAATATGCCCTTCACCAACATGCAGTGTTTCCTTGATTGAATTAGCTCTCACACCAATATTTGCGTCTAGAGCCTTTGCATTGAGGGCTATCTGAAAACGGCTGTGGCGCTGAAGTTGCCTGTGAATGTGGAGTTGGTGGCATGTGAAACCCGCATGTGGAGCATTCGTTTGTGTGGGATGCTCTACCAGGTTCATTTCAGTCCTAGCCATACAAAGGGCACTAAGCATAGAGTGTGAAAACTGAGTTTCCTTGAGAGCTGCTTGGAAGCCTGATGGTGTGTGAAGTTAGTGAGCCAAATGGAGTTGTTCTCCCACAAGAACCACTCGGCTGATCCTTCTTCAATATGCCCTTCACCAACAAGCAGTGTTTCCTTGATTGAATTAGCTCTCACACCAATATTTGCGTCTAGAGCCTTTGCATTGAGGGCTATCTGAAAACGGCTGTGGCGCTGAAGTTGCCTGTGAATGTGGAGTTGGTGGCATGTGAAACCCGCATGGGAGCATTCGTTTGTGTGGGATGCTCTACCAGGTTCATTTCAGTCCTAGCCATACAAAGGGCACTAAGCATAGAGTGTGAAAACTGAGTTTCCTTGAGAGCTGCTTGGAAGCCTGATGGTGTGTGAAGTTAGTGAGCCAAATGGAGTTGTTCTCCCACAAGAACCACTCGGCTGATCCTTCTTCAATATGCCCTTCACCAACATGCAGTGTTTCCTTGATTGAATTAGCTCTCACACCAATATTTGCGTCTAGAGCCTTTGCATTGAGGGCTATCTGAAAACGGCTGTGGCGCTGAAGTTGCCTGTGAATGTGGAGTTGGTGGCATGTGAAACCCGCATGTGGAGCATTCGTTTGTGTGGGATGCTCTACCAGGTTCATTTCAGTCCTAGCCATACAAAGGGCACTAAGCATAGAGTGTGAAAACTGAGATTCCTTGAGAGCTGCTTGGAAGCCTGATGGTGTGTGAAGTTAGTGAGCCAAATTGAGTTGTTCTCCCACAAGAACCACTCGGCTGATCCTTCTTCAATATGCCCTTCACCAACATGCAGTGTTTCCTTGATTGAATTAGCTCTCACACCAATATTTGCGTCTAGAGCCTTTGCATTGAGGGCTATCTGAAAACGGCTGTGGATCTGAAGTTGCCTGTGAATGTGGAGTTGGTGGCATGTGAAAAACGCATGTGGAGCATTCGTTTGTGTGGGATGCTCTACCAGGTTCATTTCAGTCCTAGCCATACAAAGGGCACTAAGCATAGAGTGTGAAAACTGAGTTTCCTTGAGAGCTGCTTGGAGGCCTGATGGTGTGTGAAGTTAGTGAGCCAAATGGAGTTGTTCTCCCACAAGAACCACTCGGCTGATCCTTCTTCAATATGCCCTTCACCAACATGCAGTGTTTCCTTGATTGAATTAGCTCTCTCACCAATATTTGCGTCTAGAGCCTTTGCATTGAGGGCTATCTGAAAATGGCTGTGGCGCTGAAGTTGCCTGTGAATGTGGAGTTGGTGGCATGTGAAACCCGCATGTGGAGCATTCGTTTGTGTGGGATGCTCTACCAGGTTCATTTCAGTCCTAGCCATACAAAGGGCACTAAGCATAGAGTGTGAAAACTGAGTTTCCTTGAGAGCTGCTTGGAAGCCTGATGGCGTGTGAAGTTAGTGAGCCAAATGGAGTTGTTCTCCCACAAGAACCACTCGGCTGATCCTTCTTCAATATGCCCTTCACCAACATGCAGTGTTTCCTTGATTGAATTAGCTCTCACACCAATATTTGCGTCTAGAGCCTTTGCATTGAGGGCTATCTGAAAACGGCTGTGGATCTGAAGTTGCCTGTGAATGTGGAGTTGGTGGCATGTGAAACCCGCATGTGGAGCATTCGTTTGTGTGGGATGCTCTACCAGGTTCATTTCAGTCCTAGCCATACAAAGGGCACTAAGGATAGAGTGTGAAAACTGAGTTTCCTTGAGAGCTGCTTGGAAGCCTGATGGTGTGTGAAGTTAGTGAGCCAAATGGAGTTGTTCTCCCACAAGAACCACTCGGCTGATCCTGCTTCAATATGCCCTTCACCAACAAGCAGTGTTTCCTTGATTGAATTAGCTCTCACACCAATATTTGCGTCTAGAGCCTTTGCATTGAGGGCTATCTGAAAACGGCTGTGGCGCTGAAGTTGCCTGTGAATGTGGAGTTGGTGGCATGTGAAACCCGCATGGGAGCATTCGTTTGTGTGGGATGCTCTACCAGGTTCATTTCAGTCCTAGCCATACAAAGGGCACTAAGCATAGAGTGTGAAAACTGAGTTTCCTTGAGAGCTGCTTGGAAGCCTGATGGTGTGTGAAGTTAGTGAGCCAAATGGAGTTGTTCTCCCACAAGAACCACTCGGCTGATCCTTCTTCAATATGCCCTTCACCAACATGCAGTGTTTCCTTGATTGAATTAGCTCTCACACCAATATTTGCGTCTAGAGCCTTTGCATTGAGGGCTATCTGAAAACGGCTGTGGCGCTGAAGTTGCCTGTGAATGTGGAGTTGGTGGCATGTGAAACCCGCATGTGGAGCATTCGTTTGTGTGGGATGCTCTACCAGGTTCATTTCAGTCCTAGCCATACAAAGGGCACTAAGCATAGAGTGTGAAAACTGAGTTTCCTTGAGAGTTGCTTGGAAGCCTGATGGTGTGTGAAGTTAGTGAGCCAAATGGAGTTGTTGTCCCACAAGAACCACTCGGCTGATCCTTCTTCAATATGCCCTTCACCAACATGCAGTGTTTCCTTGATTGAATTAGCTCTCACACCAATATTTGCGTCTAGAGCCTTTGCATTGAGGGCTATCTGAAAACGGCTGTGGCGCTGAAGTTGCCTGTGAATGTGGAGTTGGTGGCATGTGAAACCCGCATGTGGAGCATTCGTTTGTGTGGGATGCTCTACCAGGTTCATTTCAGTCCTAGCCATACAAAGGGCACTAAGCATAGAGTGTGAAAACTGAGTTTCCTTGAGAGCTGCTTGGAAGCCTGATGGTGTGTGAAGTTAGTGAGCCAAATGGAGTTGTTCTCCCACAAGAACCACTCGGCTGATCCTTCTTCAATATGACCTTCACCAACATGCAGTGTTTCCTTGATTGAATTAGCTCTCACACCAATATTTGCGTCTAGAGCCTTTGCATTGAGGGCTATCTGAAAACGGCTGTGGCGCTGAAGTTGCCTGTGAATGTGGAGTTGGTGGCATGTGAAACCCGCATGTGGAGCATTCGTTTGTGTGGGATGCTCTACCAGGTTCATTCCTAGATAATGCACTCAAAGGGGACTAAGCATAGAGTGTGAAAACTGAGTTTCCTTGAGAGCTGCTTGGAAGCCTGATGGTGTGTGAAGTTAGTGAGCCAAATGGAGTTGCTCTCCCACAAGAACCACTCGGCTGATCCTTCTTCAATATGCCCTTCACCAACATGCAGTGTTTCCTTGATTGAATTAGCTCTCACACCAATATTTGCGTCTAGAGCCTTTGCATTGAGGGCTATCTGAAAACGGCTGTGGATCTGAAGTTGCCTGTGAATGTGGAGTTGGTGGCATGTGAAACCCACATGTGGAGCATTCGTTTGTGTGGGATGCTCTACCAGGTTCATTTCAGTCCTAGCCATACAAAGGGCGCTAAGCATAGAGTGTGAAAACTGAGTTTCCTTGAGAGCTGCTTGGAAGCCTGATGGTGTGTGAAGTTAGTGAGCCAAATGGAGTTGTTCTCCCACAAGAACCACTCGGCTGATCCTTCTTCAATATGCCCTTCACCAACATGCAGTGTTTCCTTGATTGAATTAGCTCTCACACCAATATTTGCGTCTAGAGCCTTTGCATTGAGGGCTATCTGAAAATGGCTGTGGCGCTGAAGTTGCCTGTGAATGTGGAGTTGGTGGCATGTGAAACCCGCATGTGGAGCATTCGTTTGTGTGGGATGCTCTCCAAGCTTCATTTCAGTCCTAGCCATACAAAGGGCACTAAGCATAGAGTGTGAAAACTGAGTTTCCTTGAGAGCTGCTTGGAAGCCTGATGGTGTGTGAAGTTAGTGAGCCAAATGGAGTTGTTCTCCCACAAGAACCACTCGGCTGATCCTTCTTCAATATGCCCTTCACCAACATGCAGTGTTTCCTTGATTGAATTAGCTCTCACACCAATATTTGCGTCTAGAGCCTTTGCATTGAGGGCTATCTGAAAACGGCTGTGGCGCTGAAGTTGCCTGTGAATGTGGAGTTGGTGGCATGTGAAACCCGCATGTGCAGCATTCGTTTGTGTGGGATGCTCTACCAGGTTCATTCCTAGATAATTCACTCAAAGGGCACTAAGCATAGAGTGTGAAAACTGAGTTTCCTTGAGAGCTGCTTGGAAGCCTGATGGTGTGTGAAGTTAGTGAGCCAAATGGAGTTGTTCTCCCACAAGAACCACTCGGCTGATCCTTCTTCAATATGCCCTTCACCAACATGCAGTGTTTCCTTGATTGAATTAGCTCTCACACCAATATTTGCGTCTAGAGCCTTTGCATTGAGGGCTATCTGAAAACGGCTGTGGCGCTGAAGTTGCCTGTGAATGTGGAGTTGGTGGCATGTGAAACCCGCATGTGGAGCATTCGTTTGTGTGGGATGCTCTACCAGGTTCATTCCTCGATAATGCACTCAAAGGGCACTAAGCATAGAGTGTGAAAACTGAGTTTCCTTGAGAGCTGCTTGGAAGCCTGATGGTGTGTGAAGTTAGTGAGCCAAATGGAGTTGTTCTCCCACAAGAACCACTCGGCTGATCCTTCTTCAATATGCCCTTCACCAACATGCAGTGTTTCCTTGATTGAATTAGCTCTCACACCAATATTTGCGTCTAGAGCCTTTGCATTGAGGGCTATCTGAAAACGGCTGTGGCGCTGAAGTTGCCTGTGAATGTGGAGTTGGTGGCATGTGAAACCCGCATGGGAGCATTCGTTTGTGTGGGATGCTCTACCAGGTTCATTACTAGATAATGCACTCAAAGGGCACTAAGCATAGAGTGTGAAAACTGAGTTTCCTTGAGAGCTGCTTGGAAGCCTGATGGTGTGTGAAGTTAGTGAGCCAAATGGAGTTGTTCTCCCACAAGAACCACTCGCTGATCCTTCTTCAATATGCCCTTCACCAACATGCAGTGTTTCCTTGATTGAATTAGCTCTCACACCAATATTTGCGTCTAGAGCCTTTGCATTGAGGGCTATCTGAAAACGGCTGTGGCGCTGAAGTTGCCTGTGAATGTGGAGTTGGTGGCATGTGAAACCCGCATGTGGAGCATTCGTTTGTGTGGGATGCTCTACCAGGTTCATTTCAGTCCTAGCCATACAAAGGGCACTAAGGATAGAGTGTGAAAACTGAGTTTCCTTGAGAGTTGCTTGGAAGCCTGATGGTGTGTGAAGTTAGTGAGCCAAATGGAGTTGTTGTCCCACAAGAACCACTCGGCTGATCCTTCTTCAATATGCCCTTCACCAACATGCAGTGTTTCCTTGATTGAATTAGCTCTCACACCAATATTTGCGTCTAGAGCCTTTGCATTGAGGGCTATCTGAAAACGGCTGTGGCGCTGAAGTTGCCTGTGAATGTGGAGTTGGTGGCATGTGAAACCCGCATGTGGAGCATTCGTTTGTGTGGGATGCTCTACCAGGTTCATTTCAGTCCTAGCCATACAAAGGGCACTAAGCATAGAGTGTGAAAACTGAGTTTCCTTGAGAGCTGCTTGGAAGCCTGATGGTGTGTGACGTTAGTGAGCCAAATGGAGTTGTTCTCCCACAAGAACCACTCGGCTGATCCTTCTTCAATATGCCCTTCACCAACAAGCAGTGTTTCCTTGATTGAATTAGCTCTCACACCAATATTTGCGTCTAGAGCCTTTGCATTGAGGGCTATCTGAAAACGGCTGTGGCGCTGAAGTTGCCTGTGAATGTGGAGTTGGTGGCATGTGAAACCCGCATGGGAGCATTCGTTTGTGTGGGATGCTCTACCAGGTTCATTTCAGTCCTAGCCATACAAAGGGCACTAAGCATAGAGTGTGAAAACTGAGTTTCCTTGAGAGCTGCTTGGAAGCCTGATGGTGTGTGAAGTTAGTGAGCCAAATGGAGTTGTTCTCCCACAAGAACCACTCGGCTGATCCTTCTTCAATATGCCCTTCACCAACATGCAGTGTTTCCTTGATTGAATTAGCTCTCACACCAATATTTGCGTCTAGAGCCTTTGCATTGAGGGCTATCTGAAAACGGCTGTGGCGCTGAAGTTGCCTGTGAATGTGGAGTTGGTGGCATGTGAAACCCGCATGTGGAGCATTCGTTTGTGTGGGATGCTCTACCAGGTTCATTTCAGTCCTAGCCATACAAAGGGCACTAAGCATAGAGTGTGAAAACTGAGATTCCTTGAGAGCTGCTTGGAAGCCTGATGGTGTGTGAAGTTAGTGAGCCAAATGGAGTTGTTCTCCCACAAGAACCACTGGGCTGATCCTTCTTCAATATGCCCTTCACCAACATGCAGTGTTTCCTTGATTGAATTAGCTCTCACACCAATATTTGCGTCTAGAGCCTTTGCATTGAGGGCTATCTGAAAACGGCTGTGGATCTGAAGTTGCCTGTGAATGTGGAGTTGGTGGCATGTGAAACCCGCATGTGGAGCATTCGTTTGTATGGGATGCTCTACCAGGTTCATTTCAGTCCTAGCCATACAAAGGGCACTAAGCATAGAGTGTGAAAACTGAGTTTCCTTGAGAGCTGCTTGGAGGCCTGATGGTGTGTGAAGTTAGTGAGCCAAATGGAGTTGTTCTCCCACAAGAACCACTGGGCTGATCCTTCTTCAATATGCCCTTCACCAACATGCAGTGTTTCCTTGATTGAATTAGCTCTCTCACCAATATTTGCGTCTAGAGCCTTTGCATTGAGGGCTATCTGAAAACGGCTGTGGCGCTGAAGTTGCCTGTGAATGTGGAGTTGGTGGCATGTGAAACCCGCATGTGGAGCATTCGTTTGTGTGGGATGCTCTACCAGGTTCATTTCAGTCCTAGCCATACAAAGGGCACTAAGCATAGAGTGTGAAAACTGAGTTTCCTTGAGAGCTGCTTGGAAGCCTGATGGTGTGTGAAGTTAGTGATCCAAATGGAGTTGTTCTCCCACAAGAACCACTCGGCTGATCCTTCTTCAATATGCCCTTCACCAACATGCAGTGTTTCCTTGATTGAATTAGCTCTCACACCAATATTTGCGTCTAGAGCCTTTGCATTGAGGGCTATCTGAAAACGGCTGTGGCGCTGAAGTTGCCTGTGAATGTGGAGTTGGTGGCATGTGAAACCCGCATGTGGAGCATTCGTTTGTGTGGGATGCTCTCCAAGATTCATTTCAGTCCTAGGCACTCAAAGGGCACTAAGCATAGAGTGTGAAAACTGAGTTTCCTTGAGAGCTGCTTGGAAGCCTGATGGTGTGTGTAGTGAGCCAAATGAAGTTGTTCTCCCACAAGAACCACTCGGCTGATCCTTCTTCAATATGCCCTTCACCAACATGCAATGTTTCCTTGATTGAATTAGCTCTCACACCAATATTTGCGTCTAGAGCCTTTGCATTGAGGGCTATCTGAAAACGGCTGTGGCGCTGAAGTTGCCTGTGAATGTGGAGTTGGTGGCATGTGAAACCCGCATGTGGAGCATTCGTTTGTGTGGGATGCTCTACCAGGTTCATTCCTAGATAATGCACTCAAAGGGCACTAAGCATAGAGTGTGAAAACTGAGTTTCCTTGAGAGCTGCTTGGAAGCCTGATGGTGTGTGAAGTTAGTGAGCCAAATGGAGTTGTTCTCCCACAAGAACCACTCGGCTGATCCTTCTTCAATATGCCCTTCACCAACATGCAGTGTTTCCTTGATTGAATTAGCTCTCACACCAATATTTGCGTCTAGAGCCTTTGCATTGAGGGCTATCTGAAAACGGCTGTGGCGCTGAAGTTGCCTGTGAATGTGGAGTTGGTGGCATGTGAAACCCGCATGTGGAGCATTCGTTTGTGTGGGATGCTCTACCAGGTTCATTTCAGTCCTAGCCATACAAAGGGCACTAAGGATAGAGTGTGAAAACTGAGTTTCCTTGAGAGTTGCTTGGAAGCCTGATGGTGTGTGAAGTTAGTGAGCCAAATGGAGTTGTTCTCCCACAAGAACCACTCGGCTGATCCTTCTTCAATATGCCCTTCACCAACATGCAGTGTTTCCTTGATTGAATTAGCTCTCACACCAATATTTGCGTCTAGAGCCTTTGCATTGAGGGCTATCTGAAAACGGCTGTGGCGCTGAAGTTGCCTGTGAATGTGGAGTTGGTGGCATGTGAAACCCGCATGTGGAGCATTCGTTTGTGTGGGATGCTCTACCAGGTTCATTTCAGTCCTAGCCATACAAAGGGCACTAAGCATAGAGTGTGAAAACTGAGTTTCCTTGAGAGCTGCTTGGAAGCCTGATGGTGTGTGACGTTAGTGAGCCAAATGGAGTTGTTCTCCCACAAGAACCACTCGGCTGATCCTTCTTCAATATGCCCTTCACCAACAAGCAGTGTTTCCTTGATTGAATTAGCTCTCACACCAATATTTGCGTCTAGAGCCTTTGCATTGAGGGCTATCTGAAAACGGCTGTGGCGCTGAAGTTGCCTGTGAATGTGGAGTTGGTGGCATGTGAAACCCGCATGGGAGCATTCGTTTGTGTGGGATGCTCTACCAGGTTCATTTCAGTCCTAGCCATACAAAGGGCACTAAGCATAGAGTGTGAAAACTGAGTTTCCTTGAGAGCTGCTTGGAAGCCTGATGGTGTGTGAAGTTAGTGAGCCAAATGGAGTTGTTCTCCCACAAGAACCACTCGGCTGATCCTTCTTCAATATGCCCTTCACCAACATGCAGTGTTTCCTTGATTGAATTAGCTCTCACACCAATATTTGCGTCTAGAGCCTTTGCATTGAGGGCTATCTGAAAACGGCTGTGGCGCTGAAGTTGCCTGTGAATGTGGAGTTGGTGGCATGTGAAACCCGCATGTGGAGCATTCGTTTGTGTGGGATGCTCTACCAGGTTCATTTCAGTCCTAGCCATACAAAGGGCACTAAGCATAGAGTGTGAAAACTGAGATTCCTTGAGAGCTGCTTGGAAGCCTGATGGTGTGTGAAGTTAGTGAGCCAAATGGAGTTGTTCTCCCACAAGAACCACTGGGCTGATCCTTCTTCAATATGCCCTTCACCAACATGCAGTGTTTCCTTGATTGAATTAGCTCTCACACCAATATTTGCGTCTAGAGCCTTTGCATTGAGGGCTATCTGAAAACGGCTGTGGATCTGAAGTTGCCTGTGAATGTGGAGTTGGTGGCATGTGAAACCCGCATGTGGAGCATTCGTTTGTATGGGATGCTCTACCAGGTTCATTTCAGTCCTAGCCATACAAAGGGCACTAAGCATAGAGTGTGAAAACTGAGTTTCCTTGAGAGCTGCTTGGAGGCCTGATGGTGTGTGAAGTTAGTGAGCCAAATGGAGTTGTTCTCCCACAAGAACCACTGGGCTGATCCTTCTTCAATATGCCCTTCACCAACATGCAGTGTTTCCTTGATTGAATTAGCTCTCTCACCAATATTTGCGTCTAGAGCCTTTGCATTGAGGGCTATCTGAAAACGGCTGTGGCGCTGAAGTTGCCTGTGAATGTGGAGTTGGTGGCATGTGAAACCCGCATGTGGAGCATTCGTTTGTGTGGGATGCTCTACCAGGTTCATTTCAGTCCTAGCCATACAAAGGGCACTAAGCATAGAGTGTGAAAACTGAGTTTCCTTGAGAGCTGCTTGGAAGCCTGATGGTGTGTGAAGTTAGTGATCCAAATGGAGTTGTTCTCCCACAAGAACCACTCGGCTGATCCTTCTTCAATATGCCCTTCACCAACATGCAGTGTTTCCTTGATTGAATTAGCTCTCACACCAATATTTGCGTCTAGAGCCTTTGCATTGAGGGCTATCTGAAAACGGCTGTGGCGCTGAAGTTGCCTGTGAATGTGGAGTTGGTGGCATGTGAAACCCGCATGTGGAGCATTCGTTTGTGTGGGATGCTCTCCAAGATTCATTTCAGTCCTAGGCACTCAAAGGGCACTAAGCATAGAGTGTGAAAACTGAGTTTCCTTGAGAGCTGCTTGGAAGCCTGATGGTGTGTGTAGTGAGCCAAATGAAGTTGTTCTCCCACAAGAACCACTCGGCTGATCCTTCTTCAATATGCCCTTCACCAACATGCAATGTTTCCTTGATTGAATTAGCTCTCACACCAATATTTGCGTCTAGAGCCTTTGCATTGAGGGCTATCTGAAAACGGCTGTGGCGCTGAAGTTGCCTGTGAATGTGGAGTTGGTGGCATGTGAAACCCGCATGTGGAGCATTCGTTTGTGTGGGATGCTCTACCAGGTTCATTCCTAGATAATGCACTCAAAGGGCACTAAGCATAGAGTGTGAAAACTGAGTTTCCTTGAGAGCTGCTTGGAAGCCTGATGGTGTGTGAAGTTAGTGAGCCAAATGGAGTTGTTCTCCCACAAGAACCACTCGGCTGATCCTTCTTCAATATGCCCTTCACCAACATGCAGTGTTTCCTTGATTGAATTAGCTCTCACACCAATATTTGCGTCTAGAGCCTTTGCATTGAGGGCTATCTGAAAACGGCTGTGGCGCTGAAGTTGCCTGTGAATGTGGAGTTGGTGGCATGTGAAACCCGCATGTGGAGCATTCGTTTGTGTGGGATGCTCTACCAGGTTCATTTCAGTCCTAGCCATACAAAGGGCACTAAGCATAGAGTGTGAAAACTGAGTTTCCTTGAGAGCTGCTTGGAAGCCTGATGGTGTGTGAAGTTAGTGAGCCAAATGGAGTTGTTCTCCCACAAGAACCACTCGGCTGATCCTTCTTCAATATGCCCTTCACCAACAAGCAGTGTTTCCTTGATTGAATTAGCTCTCACACCAATATTTGCGTCTAGAGCCTTTGCATTGAGGGCTATCTGAAAACGGCTGTGGCGCTGAAGTTGCCTGTGAATGTGGAGTTGGTGGCATGTGAAACCCGCATGGGAGCATTCGTTTGTGTGGGATGCTCTACCAGGTTCATTTCAGTCCTAGCCATACAAAGGGCACTAAGCATAGAGTGTGAAAACTGAGTTTCCTTGAGAGCTGCTTGGAAGCCTGATGGTGTGTGAAGTTAGTGAGCCAAATGGAGTTGTTCTCCCACAAGAACCACTCGGCTGATCCTTCTTCAATATGCCCTTCACCAACATGCAGTGTTTCCTTGATTGAATTAGCTCTCACACCAATATTTGCGTCTAGAGCCTTTGCATTGAGGGCTATCTGAAAACGGCTGTGGCGCTGAAGTTGCCTGTGAATGTGGAGTTGGTGGCATGTGAAACCCGCATGTGGAGCATTCGTTTGTGTGGGATGCTCTACCAGGTTCATTTCAGTCCTAGCCATACAAAGGGCACTAAGCATAGAGTGTGAAAACTGAGATTCCTTGAGAGCTGCTTGGAAGCCTGATGGTGTGTGAAGTTAGTGAGCCAAATTGAGTTGTTCTCCCACAAGAACCACTCGGCTGATCCTTCTTCAATATGCCCTTCACCAACATGCAGTGTTTCCTTGATTGAATTAGCTCTCACACCAATATTTGCGTCTAGAGCCTTTGCATTGAGGGCTATCTGAAAACGGCTGTGGATCTGAAGTTGCCTGTGAATGTGGAGTTGGTGGCATGTGAAAAACGCATGTGGAGCATTCGTTTGTGTGGGATGCTCTACCAGGTTCATTTCAGTCCTAGCCATACAAAGGGCACTAAGCATAGAGTGTGAAAACTGAGTTTCCTTGAGAGCTGCTTGGAGGCCTGATGGTGTGTGAAGTTAGTGAGCCAAATGGAGTTGTTCTCCCACAAGAACCACTCGGCTGATCCTTCTTCAATATGCCCTTCACCAACATGCAGTGTTTCCTTGATTGAATTAGCTCTCTCACCAATATTTGCGTCTAGAGCCTTTGCATTGAGGGCTATCTGAAAATGGCTGTGGCGCTGAAGTTGCCTGTGAATGTGGAGTTGGTGGCATGTGAAACCCGCATGTGGAGCATTCGTTTGTGTGGGATGCTCTACCAGGTTCATTTCAGTCCTAGCCATACAAAGGGCACTAAGCATAGAGTGTGAAACCTGAGTTTCCTTGAGAGCTGCTTGGAAGCCTGATGGCGTGTGAAGTTAGTGAGCCAAATGGAGTTGTTCTCCCACAAGAACCACTCGGCTGATCCTTCTTCAATATGCCCTTCACCAACATGCAGTGTTTCCTTGATTGAATTAGCTCTCACACCAATATTTGCGTCTAGAGCCTTTGCATTGAGGGCTATCTGAAAACGGCTGTGGATCTGAAGTTGCCTGTGAATGTGGAGTTGGTGGCATGTGAAACCCGCATGTGGAGCATTCGTTTGTGTGGGATGCTCTACCAGGTTCATTTCAGTCCTAGCCATACAAAGGGCACTAAGGATAGAGTGTGAAAACTGAGTTTCCTTGAGAGCTGCTTGGAAGCCTGATGGTGTGTGAAGTTAGTGAGCCAAATGGAGTTGTTCTCCCACAAGAACCACTCGGCTGATCCTTCTTCAATATGCCCTTCACCAACATGCAGTGTTTCCTTGATTGAATTAGCTCTCACACCAATATTTGCGTCTAGAGCCTTTGCATTGAGGGCTATCTGAAAACGGCTGTGGCGCTGAAGTTGCCTGTGAATGTGGAGTTGGTGGCATGTGAAACCCGCATGTGGAGCATTCGTTTGTGTGGGATGCTCTACCAGGTTCATTTCAGTCCTAGCCATACAAAGGGCACTAAGCATAGAGTGTGAAAACTGAGATTCCTTGAGAGCTGCTTGGAAGCCTGATGGTGTGTGAAGTTAGTGAGCCAAATGGAGTTGTTCTCCCACAAGAACCACTCGGCTGATCCTTCTTCAATATGCCCTTCACCAACATGCAGTGTTTCCTTGATTGAATTAGCTCTCACACCAATATTTGCGTCTAGAGCCTTTGCATTGAGGGCTATCTGAAAACGGCTGTGGCGCTGAAGTTGCCTGTGAATGTGGAGTTGGTGGCATGTGAAACCCGCATGTGGAGCATTCGTTTGTGTGGGATGCTCTCCAAGATTCATTTCAGTCCTAGGCACTCAAAGGGCACTAAGCATAGAGTGTGAAAACTGAGTTTCCTTGAGAGCTGCTTGGAAGCCTGATGGTGTGTGTAGTGAGCCAAATGAAGTTGTTCTCCCACAAGAACCACTCGGCTGATCCTTCTTCAATATGCCCTTCACCAACATGCAATGTTTCCTTGATTGAATTAGCTCTCACACCAATATTTGCGTCTAGAGCCTTTGCATTGAGGGCTATCTGAAAACGGCTGTGGCGCTGAAGTTGCCTGTGAATGTGGAGTTGGTGGCATGTGAAACCCGCATGTGGAGCATTCGTTTGTGTGGGATGCTCTACCAGGTTCATTCCTAGATAATGCACTCAAAGGGCACTAAGCATAGAGTGTGAAAACTGAGTTTCCTTGAGAGCTGCTTGGAAGCCTGATGGTGTGTGAAGTTAGTGAGCCAAATGGAGTTGTTCTCCCACAAGAACCACTCGGCTGATCCTTCTTCAATATGCCCTTCACCAACATGCAGTGA
>NW_026700770.1:0-91079 GCF_030435755.1 Ochotona princeps | reverse complement strand
TAATGAACTTGGTAGAGCATCCCACACAAACCAATGGTCTACATGCGGGTTTCACATGCCACCAACTCCACATTCACAGGCAACTTCAGCGCCACAGCCGTTTTCAGATAGCCCTCAATGCAAAGGCTCTAGACGCAAATATTGGTGTGAGAGCTAATTCAATCAAGGAAACACTGCATGTTGGTGAAGGGCTTATTGAAGAAGGATCAGCTGAGTGGTTCTTGTGGGAGAACAACTCCATTTGGCTCACTAACTTCACACACCATCAGGCTTCCAAGCAGCTCACAAGGAAACTCAGTTTTCACACTCTATGCTTAGTGCCCTTTGAGTGCATTATCTAGGAATGAACTTGGTAGAGCATCCCACACAAACCAATGGTCTACATGCGGGTTTCACATGCCACCAACTCCACATTCACAGGCAATTTCAGCGCCACAGCCGTTTTCAGATAGCCCTCAATGCAAAGGCTCTAGAAGCAAATATTGGTGTGAGAGCTAATTCAATCAAGGAAACACTGCATGTTGGTGAAGGGGTTATTGAAGAAGGATCAGCCGAGTGGTTCTTGTGGGAGAACAACTCCATTTGGCTCACTAACTTCACACACCATCAGGCTTCCAAGCAGCTCTCAAGGAAGCTCAGTTTTCACACTCTATGCTTAGTGCCCTTTGAGTGCCTAGAACTGAAATGAAGCTTGGTGAGCATCCCACACAAATGAATGCTCCACATGCGGGTTTCACATGCCACCAACTCCACATTCACAGGCAACTTCAGCGCCACAGCCGTTTTCAGATAGCCCTCAATGCAAAGGCTCGAGACGCAAATATTGGTGTGAGAGCTAATTCAATCAAGGAAACACTGCATGTTGGTGAAGGGCATATTGAAGAAGGATCAGCCGAGTGGTTCTTGTGGGAGAACAACTCCATTTGGCTCACTAACTTCACACACCATCAGGCTTCCAAGCAGCTCTCAAGGAAACTCAGTTTTCACACTCTATGCTTAGTGCCCTTTGAGTGCATTATCTAGGAATGAACTTGGTAGAGCATCCCACACAAAACCAATGGTCTACATGCGGGTTTCACATGCCACCAACTCCACATTCACAGGCAACTTCAGCGCCACAGCCGTTTTCAGATAGCCCTCAATGCAAAGGCTCTAGACGCAAATATTGGTGTGAGAGCTAATTCAATCAAGGAAACACTGCATGTTGGTGAAGGGCATATTGAAGAAGGATCAGCCGAGTGGTTCTTGTGGGAGAACAACTCCATTTGGCTCACTAACTTCACACACCATCAGGCTTCCAAGCAGCTCTCAAGGAAACTCAGTTTTCACACTCTATGCTTAGTGCCCTTTGAGTGCATTATCTAGGAATGAACTTGGTAGAGCATCCCACACAAACAAATGCTCCACATGCGGGTTTCACATGCCACCAACTCCACATTCACAGGCAACTTCAGCGCCACAGCCGTTTTCAGATAGCCCTCAATGCAAAGGCTCTAGACGCAAATATTGGTGTGAGAGCTAATTCAATCAAGGAAACACTGCATATTGGTGAAGGGCTTATTGAAGAAGGATCAGCCGAGTGGTTCTTGTGGGAGAACAACTCCATTTGGCTCACTAACTTTACACACCATCAGGCTTCCAAGCAGCTCTCAAGGAAAGTCAGTTTTCACACTCTATGCTTAGTGCCCTTTGTGTGCTAGGACTGAAATGAAGCTTGGTGAGCATCCCACACAAACGAATGCTCCACATGCGGGAGTCACATGCCACCAACTCCACATTCACAGGCAACTTCAGCGCCACAGCCGTTTTCAGATAGCCCTCAATGTAAAGGCTCTAGATGCAAATATTGGTGTGAGAGCTAATTCAATCAAGGAAACACTGCATGTTGGTGAAGGGCATATTGAAGAAGGATCAGCCGAGTGGTTCTTGTGGGAGAACAACTCCATTTGGCTCACTAACTTCACACACCATCAGGCTTCCAAGCAGCTCTCAAGGAAACTCAGTTTTCACACTCTATGCTTAGTGCCCTTTGAGTGCCTAGGACTGAAATGAAGCTTGGTGAGCATCCCACACAAACGAATGCTCCACATGCGGGTTTAACATGCCACCAACTCCACATTCACAGGCAACTGCAGCGCCACAGCCATTTTCAGATACCCTCAATGCAAAGGCTCTAGACGCAAATATTGGTGTGAGAGCTAATTCAATCAAGGAAACATTGCATGTTGGTGAAGGGCATATTGAAGAAGGATCAGCCGAGTGGTTCTTGTGGGAGAACAACTCCATTTGGCTCACTAACTTCACACACCATCAGGCTTCCAAGCAGCTCTCAAGGAAACTCAGATTTCACACTCTATGCTTAGTGCCCTTTGAGTGCATTATCTAGGAATGAACTTGGTGGAGCATCCCACACAAACCAATGCTCCACATGCGGGTTTCACATGCCACCAACTCCACATTCACAGGCAACTTCAGCGCCACAGCCGTTTTCAGATAGCCCTCAATGCAAAGGCTCGAGACGCAAATATTGGTGTGAGAGCTAATTCAATCAAGGAAACACTGCATGTTGGTGAAGGGCATATTGAAGAAGGATCAGCCGAGTGGTTCTTGTGGGAGAACAACTCCATTTGGCTCACTAACTTCACACACCATCAGGCTTCCAAGCAGCTCTCAAGGAAACTCAGTTTTCACACTCTATGCTTAGTGCCCTTTGAGTGCCTAGGACTGAAATGAAGCTTGGTGAGCATCCCACACAAACGAATGCTCCACATGCGGGTTTCACATGCCACCAACTCCACATTCACAGGCAACTTCAGCGCCACAGCCGTTTTCAGATAGCCCTCAATGCAAAGGCTCGAGACGCAAATATTGGTGTGAGAGCTAATTCAATCAAGGAAACACTGCATGTTGGTGAAGGGCATATTGAAGAAGGATCAGCCGAGTGGTTCTTGTGGGAGAACAACTCCATTTGGCTCACTAACTTCACACACCATCAGGCTTCCAAGCAGCTCTCAAGGAAACTCAGTTTTCACACTCTATGCTTAGTGCCCTTTGAGTGCATTATCTAGGAATGAACCTGGTAGAGCATCCCACACAAACGAATGCTCCACCTGCGTGTTTCACATGCCACCAACTCCACATTCACAGGCAACGTCAGCGCCACAGCCGTTTTCAGATAGCCCTCAATGCAAAGGCTCTAGACACAAATATTGGTGTGAGAGCTAATTCAATCAAGGAAACACTGCATGTTGGTGAAGGGCATATTGAAGAAGGATCAGCCGAGTGGTTCTTGTGGGAGAACAACTCCATTTGGCTCACTAACTTCACACACCATCAGGCTTCCAAGCAGCTCTCAAGGAAACTCAGTTTTCACACTCTATGCTTAGTGCCCTTTGTTTTGAGTGCCTAGGACTGAAATGAAGCTTGCTGAGCATCCCACACAAACGAATGCTCCACATGCGGGTTTCACATGCCACCAACTCCACATTCACAGGCAACTTCAGCGCCATAGCCGTTTTCAGATAGCCCTCAATGCAAAGGCTCTAGACGCAAATATTGGTGTGAGAGCTAATTCAATCAAGGAAACAGTGCATGTTGGTGAAGGGCATATTGAAGAAGGATCAGCCGAGTGGTTCTTGTGGGAGAACAACTCCATTTGGCTCACTAACTTCACACACCATCAGGCTTCCAAGCAGCTCTCAAGGAAACACAGTTTTCACACTCTATGCTTATTGCCCTTCGAGTGCATTATCTAGGAATGAACCTGGTAGAGCATCCCACACAAACGAATGCTCCACATGCGGGTTTCACATGCCACCAACTCCACATTCACAGGCAACTTCAGCGCCACAGCCGTTTTCAGATAGCCCTCAATGCAAAGGCTCTAGACGCAAATATTGGTGTGAGAGCTAATTCAATCAAGGAAACACTGCATGTTGGTGAAGGTCATATTGAAGAAGGATCAGCCGAGTGGTTCTTGTGGGAGAACAACTCCATTTGGCTCACTAAATTCACACACCATCAGGCTTCCAAGCAGCTCTCAAGGAAGCTCAGTTTTCACACTCTATGCTTAGTGCCCTTTGAGTGCCTAGAACTGAAATGAAGCTTGGTGAGCATCCCACACAAACGAATGCTCCACATGCGGGTTTCACATGCCACCAACTCCACATTCACAGGCAACTTCAGCGCCACAGCCGTTTTCAGATAGCCCTTAATGCAAAGGCTCTAGACGCAAATATTGGTGTGAGAGCTAATTCAATCAAGGAAACACTGCATGTTGGTGAAGGGCATATTGAAGAAGGATCAGCCGAGTGGTTCTTGTGGGAGAACAACTCCATTTGGCTCACTAACTTCACACACCATCAGGCTTCCAAGCAGCTCTCAAGGAAACTCAGTTTTCACCACTCTATGCTTATTGCCCTTTGAGTGCATTATCTAGGAATGAACCTGGTAGAGCATCCCACACAAACGAATGCTCCACATGCGGGTTTCACATGCCACCAACTCCACATTCACAGGCAACTTCAGCGCCACAGCCGTTTTCAGATAGCCCTCAATGCAAAGCTCTAGACGCAAATATTGGTGTGAGAGCTAATTCAATCAAGGAAACACTGCATGTTGGTGAAGGGCATATTGAAGAAGGATCAGCCGAGTGGTTCTTGTAGGAGAACAACTCCATTTGGCTCACTAACTTCACAAACCATCAGGCTTCCAAGCAGCTCTCACGGAAACTCAGTTTTCACACTCTATGCTTAGTGCCCTTTGAGTGCTAGGACTGAAATGAAGCTTGGTGAGCATCCCACACAAACGAATGCTCCACATCCGGGTTTCACATGCCACCAACTCCACATTCACAGGCAACTTCAGCGCCACAGCCGTTTTCAGATAGCCCTCAATGCAAAGGCTCTAGACGCAAATATTGGTGTGAGAGCTAATTCAATCAAGGAAACACTGCATGTTGGTGAAGGGCATATTGAAGAAGGATCAGCCGAGTGGTTCTTGTGGGAGAACAACTCCATTTGGCTCACTAACTTCACACACCATCAGGCTTCCAAGCAGCTCTCACGGAAACTCAGTTTTCACACTCTATGCTTAGTGCCCTTTGAGTGCATTATCTAGGAATGAACTTGGTAGAGCATCCCACACAAACGAATGCTCCACATGCGGGTTTCACATGCCAACAACTCCACATTCACAGGCAACTTCAGCGCCACAGGCGTTTTCAGATAGCCCTCAATGCAAAGGCTCTAGAAGCAAATATTGGTGTGAGAGCTAATTCAATCAAGGAAACACTGCATGTTGGTGAAGGGGTTATTGAAGAAGGATCAGCCGAGTGGTTCTTGTGGGAGAACAACTCCATTTGGCTCACTAACTTCACACACCATCAGGCTTCCAAGCAGCTCTCAAGGAAGCTCAGTTTTCCCACTCTATGCTTAGTGCCCTTTGAGTGCCTAGAACTGAAATGAAGCTTGGTGAGCATCCCACACAAATGAATGCTCCACATGCGGGTTTCACATGCCACCAACTCCACATTCACAGGCCACTTCAGCGCCACAGCCGTTTTCAGATAGCCCTCAATGCAAAGGCTCTAGACGCAAATATTGGTGTGAGAGCTAATTCAATCAAGGAAACACTGCATGTTGGTGAAGGGCATATTGAAGAAGGATCAGCCGAGTGGTTCTTGTGGGAGAACAACTCCATTTGGCTCACTAACTTCACACACCATCAGGCTTCCAAGCAGCTCTCACGGAAACTCAGTTTTCACACTCTATGCTTAGTGCCCTTTGAGTGCCTAGGACTGAAATGAAGCTTGGTGAGCATCCCACACAAACGAATGCTCCACATGCGGGTTTCACATGCCAACAACTCCACATTCACAGGCAACTTCAGCGCCACAGCCGTTTTCAGATAGCTCTCAATGCAAAGGCTCTAGACGCAAATATTGGTGTGAGAGCTAATTCAATCAAGGAAACACTGCATGTTTGTGAAGGGCATATTGAAGAAGGATCAGCCGAGTGGTTCTTGTGGGAGAACAACTCCATTTGGCTCTCTAACTTCACACACCATCAGGCTTCCATGCTGCTCTCAATTAAACTCAGTTTTCACACTCTATGCTTAGTGCCCTTTGAGTGCATTATCTAGGAATGAACTTGGTAGAGCATCCCACACAAACAAATGCTCCACATGCGGGTTTCACATGCCACCAACTCCACATTCACAGGCAACTTCAGCGCCACAGCCGTTTTCAGATAGCCCTCAATGCAAAGGCTCGAGACGCAAATATTGGTGTGAGAGCTAATTCAATCAAGGAAACACTGCATGTTGGTGAAGGGCATATTGAAGAAGGATCAGCCGAGTGGTTCTTGTGGGAGAACAACTCCATTTGGCTCACTAACTTCACACACCATCAGGCTTCCAAGCAGCTCTCAAGGAAACTCAGTTTTAACACTCTATGCTTAGTGCCCTTTGAGTGCATTATCTAGGAATGAACTTGGTAGAGCATCCCACACAAACCAATGGTCTACATGCGGGTTTCACATGCCACCAACTCCACATTCACAGGCAACTTCAGCGCCACAGCCGTTTTCAGATAGCCCTCAATGCAAAGGCTCTAGACGCAAATATTGGTGTGAGAGCTAATTCAATCAAGGAAACACTGCATGTTCGTGAAGGGCATATTGAAGAAGGATCAGCCGAGTGGTTCTTGTGGGAGAAAAACTCCATTTGGCTCACTAACTTCACACACCATCAGGCTTCCAAGCAGCTCTCAAGGAAACTCAGTTTTCACACTCTATGCTTAGTGCCCTTTGAGTGCCTAGGACTGAAAGGAAGCTTGGTGAGCATCCCACACAAACCAATGCTCCACATGCGATTTTCACATGCCACCAACTCCACATTCACAGGCAACTTCAGCGCCACAGCCGTTTTCAGATAGCCCTCAATGCAAAGGCTCTAGACGCAAATATTGGTGTGAGAGCTAATTCAATCAAGGAAACACTGCATGTTGGTGAAGGGCATATTGAAGAAGGATCAGCCGAGTGGTTCTTGTGGGAGAACAACTCCATTTGGCTCACTAACTTCACACACCATCAGGCTTCCAAGCAGCTCTCAATTAAACTCAGTTTTCACACTCTATGCTTAGTGCCCTTTGAGTGCCTAGGACTGAAATGAAGCTTGGTGAGCATCCCACACAAACGAATGCTCCACATGCGGGTTTCACATGCCACCAACTCCACATTCACAGGCAACTTCAGCGTCATAGCGGTTTTCAGATAGCCCTCAATGCAAAGGCTCTAAACGCAAATATTGGTGTGAGAGCTAATTCAATCAAGGAAACACTGCATGTTGGTGAAGGGCCTATTGAAGAAGGATCAGCCGCGTGGTTCTTGTGGGAGAACAACTCCATTTGGCTCACTAACTTCACACACCATCAGGCTTCCAAGCAGCTCTCAAGGAAACTCAGTTTTCACACTCTATGCTTAGTGCCCTTTGAGTGCTAGGACTGAAATGAAGCTTGGTGAGCATCCCACACAAACGAATGCTCCACATGCGGGTTTCACATGCCACCAACTCCACATTCACAGGCAACTTCAGCGCCACAGCCGTTTTCAGATAGCCCTCAATGCAAAGGCTCTAGCCGCAAATATTGGTGTGAGAGCTAATTCAATCAAGGAAACACTGCATGTTGGTGAAGGGCATATTGAAGAAGGATCAGCCGAGTGGTTCTTGTGGGAGAACAACTCCATTTGGCTCACTAACTTCACACACCATCAGGCTTCCAAGCAGCTCTCAAGGAAACTCAGTTTTCACACTCTATGCTTAGTGCCCTTTGAGTGCCTAGGACTGAAATGAAGCTTGGTGAGCATCCCACACAAACGAATGCTCCACATGCGGGTTTCACATGCCACCAACTCCACATTCACAGGCAACTTCAGCGCCACAGCCGTTTTCAGATAGCCCTCAATGCAAAGGCTCTAGACGCAAATATTGGTGTGAGAGCTAATTCAATCAAGGAAACACTGCATGTTGGTGAAGGGCATATTGAAGAAGGATCAGCCGAGTGGTTCTTCTGGGAGAACAACTCCATTTGGCTCACTAACTTCACACACCATCAGGCTTCCAAGCAGCTCTCAAGGAAACTCAGTTTTCACACTCTATGCTTAGTGCCCTTTGAGTGCCTAGGACTGAAATGAAGCTTGGTGAGCATCCCACACAAACGAATGCTCCACATGGGGGTTTCACATGCCAACAACTCCACATTCACAGGCAACTTCAGCGCCACAGCCGTTTTCAGATAGCCCTCAATGCAAAGGCTCTAGACGCAAATATTGGTGTGAGAGCTAATTCAATCAAGGAAACACTGCATGTTTGTGAAGGGCATATTGAAGAAGGATCAGCCGAGTGGTTCTTGTGGGAGAACAACTCCATTTGGCTCACTAACTTCACACACCATCAGGCTTCCATGCAGCTCTCAATTAAACTCAGTTTTCACACTCTATGCTTAGTGCCCTTTGAGTGCATTATCTAGGAATGAACTTGGTAGAGCATCCCACACAAACAAATGCTCCACATGCGGGTTTCACATGCCACCAACTCCACATTCACAGGCAACTTCAGCGCCACAGCCGTTTTCAGATAGCCCTCAATGCAAAGGCTCGAGACGCAAATATTGGTGTGAGAGCTAATTCAATCAAGGAAACACTGCATGTTGGTGAAGGGCTTATTGAAGAAGGATCACCTGAGTGGTTCTTGTGGGAGAACAACTCCATTTGGCTCACTAACTTCACACACCATCAGGCTTCCAAGCAGCTCTCAAGGAAACTCAGTTTTCACACTCTATGCTTAGTGCCCTTTGAGTGCTAGGACTGAAATGAAGCTTGGTGAGCATCCCACACAAACGAATGCTCCACATGCGGGTTTCACATGTCAACAACTCCACATTCACAGGCAACTTCAGCGCCACAGCCGTTTTCAGATAGCCCTCAATGCAAAGGCTCTAGACACAAATATTGGTGTGAGAGCTAATTCAATCAAGGAAACACTGCATGTTGGTGAAGGGCATATTGAAGAAGGATCAGCCGAGTGGTTCTTGTGGGAGAACAACTCCATTTGGCTCACTAACTTCACACACCATCAGGCTTCCAAGCAGCTCTCACGGAAACTCAGTTTTCACACTCTATGCTTAGTGCCCTTTGAGTGCATTATCTAGGAATGAACTTGGTAGAGCATCCCACACAAACAAATGCTCCACATGCGGGTTTCACATGCCACCAACTCCACATTCACAGGCAACTTCAGCGCCACAGCCGTTTTCAGATAGCCCTCAATGCAAAGGCTCTAGATGCAAATATTGGTGTGAGAGCTAATTCAATCAAGGAAACACTGCATGTTGGTGAAGGGCATATTGAAGAAGGATCAGCCGAGTGGTTCTTGTGGGAGAACAACTCCATTTGGCTCACTAACTTCACACACCATCAGGCTTCCAAGCAGCTCTCAAGGAAACTCAGTTTTCACACTCTATGCTTAGTGCAGTTTGAGTGCCTAGGACTGAAATGAAGCTTGGTGAGCATCCCACACAAACGAATGCTCCACATGCGGGTTTCACATGCCAACAACTCCACATTCACAGGCAACTTCAGCGCCACAGCCGTTTTCAGATAGCCCTCAATGCAAAGGCTCTAGACGCAAATATTGGTGTGAGAGCTAATTCAATCAAGGAAACACTGCATGTTGGTGAAGGGCATATTGAAGAAGGATCAGCCGAGTGGTTCTTGTGGGAGAACAACTCCATTTGGCTCACTAACTTCACACACCATCAGGCTTCCATGCAGCTCTCAAGGAAACTCAGTTTTCACACTCTATGCTTAGTGCCCTTTGAGTGCCTAGGACTGAAATGAAGCTTGGTGAGCATCCCACACAAACGAATGCTCCACATGCGGGTTTCACATGCCACCAACTCCACATTCACAGGCAACTTCAGCGCCACAGCCGTTTTCAGATAGCCCTCAATGCAAAGGCTCTAGACGCAAATATTGGTGTGAGAGCTAATTCAATCAAGGAAACACTGCATGTTGGTGAAGGGCATATTGAAGAAGGATCAGCCGAGTGGTTCTTGTGGGAGAACAACTCCATTTGGCTCACTAACTTCACACACCATCAGGCTTCCAAGCAGCTCTCAAGGAAACTCAGTTTTCACACTCTATGCTTAGTGCCCTTTGAGTGCTAGGACTGAAATGATGCTTGGTGAGCATCCCACACAAACGAATGCTCCACATGCGGGTTTCACATGCCACCAACTCCACATTCTCAGGCAACTTCAGCGCCACAGCCGTTTTCAGATAGCCCTCAATGCAAAGGCTCTAGACGCAAATATTGGTGTGAGAGCTAATTCAATCAAGGAAACACTGCATGTTGGTGAAGGGCATATTGAAGAAGGATCAGCCGAGTGGTTCTTGTGGGAGAACAACTCCATTTGGCTCACTAACTTCACACACCATCAGGCTTCCAAGCAGCTCTCAAGGAAACTCAGTTTTCACACTCTATGCTTAGTGCCCTTTGAGTGCATTATCTAGGAATGAACTTGGTAGAGCATCCCACACAAACAAATGCTCCACATGCGGGTTTCACATGCCACCAACTCCACATTCACAGGCAACTTCAGCGCCACAGCCGTTTTCAGATAGCCCTCAATGCAAAGGCTCTAGACGCAAATATTGGTGTGAGAGCTAATTCAATCAAGGAAACACTGCATATTGGTGAAGGGCTTATTGAAGAAGGATCAGCCGAGTGGTTCTTGTGGGAGAACAACTCCATTTGGCTCACTAACTTTACACACCATCAGGCTTCCAAGCAGCTCTCAAGGAAAGTCAGTTTTCACACTCTATGCTTAGTGCCCTTTGTGTGCTAGGACTGAAATGAAGCTTGGTGAGCATCCCACACAAACGAATGCTCCACATGCGGGAGTCACATGCCACCAACTCCACATTCACAGGCAACTTCAGCGCCACAGCCGTTTTCAGATAGCCCTCAATGTAAAGGCTCTAGATGCAAATATTGGTGTGAGAGCTAATTCAATCAAGGAAACACTGCATGTTGGTGAAGGGCATATTGAAGAAGGATCAGCCGAGTGGTTCTTGTGGGAGAACAACTCCATTTGGCTCACTAACTTCACACACCATCAGGCTTCCAAGCAGCTCTCAAGGAAACTCAGTTTTCACACTCTATGCTTAGTGCCCTTTGACTGCCTAGGACTGAAATGAAGCTTGGTGAGCATCCCACACAAACGAATGCTCCACATGCGGGTTTAACATGCCACCAACTCCACATTCACAGGCAACTGCAGCGCCACAGCCATTTTCAGATACCCTCAATGCAAAGGCTCTAGACGCAAATATTGGTGTGAGAGCTAATTCAATCAAGGAAACATTGCATGTTGGTGAAGGGCATATTGAAGAAGGATCAGCCGAGTGGTTCTTGTGGGAGAACAACTCCATTTGGCTCACTAACTTCACACACCATCAGGCTTCCAAGCAGCTCTCAAGGAAACTCAGATTTCACACTCTATGCTTAGTGCCCTTTGAGTGCATTATCTAGGAATGAACTTGGTGGAGCATCCCACACAAACGAATGCTCCACATGCGGGTTTCACATGCCACCAACTCCACATTCACAGGCAACTTCAGCGCCACAGCCGTTTTCAGATAGCCCTCAATGCAAAGGCTCGAGACGCAAATATTGGTGTGAGAGCTAATTCAATCAAGGAAACACTGCATGTTGGTGAAGGGCATATTGAAGAAGGATCAGCCGAGTGGTTCTTGTGGGAGAACAACTCCATTTGGCTCACTAACTTCACACACCATCAGGCTTCCAAGCAGCTCTCAAGGAAACTCAGTTTTCACACTCTATGCTTAGTGCCCTTTGAGTGCCTAGGACTGAAATGAAGCTTGGTGAGCATCCCACACAAACGAATGCTCCACATGCGGGTTTCACATGCCACCAACTCCACATTCACAGGCAACTTCAGCGCCACAGCCGTTTTCAGATAGCCCTCAATGCAAAGGCTCGAGACGCAAATATTGGTGTGAGAGCTAATTCAATCAAGGAAACACTGCATGTTGGTGAAGGGCATATTGAAGAAGGATCAGCCGAGTGGTTCTTGTGGGAGAACAACTCCATTTGGCTCACTAACTTCACACACCATCAGGCTTCCAAGCAGCTCTCAAGGAAACTCAGTTTTCACACTCTATGCTTAGTGCCCTTTGAGTGCATTATCTAGGAATGAACCTGGTAGAGCATCCCACACAAACGAATGCTCCACCTGCGTGTTTCACATGCCACCAACTCCACATTCACAGGCAACTTCAGCGCCACAGCCGTTTTCAGATAGCCCTCAATGCAAAGGCTCTAGACGCAAATATTGGTGTGAGAGCTAATTCAATCAAGGAAACACTGCATGTTGGTGAAGGGCATATTGAAGAAGGATCAGCCGAGTGGTTCTTGTGGGAGAACAACTCCATTTGGCTCACTAACTTCACACACCATCAGGCTTCCAAGCAGCTCTCAAGGAAACTCAGTTTTCACACTCTATGCTTAGTGCCCTTTGTTTTGAGTGCCTAGGACTGAAATGAAGCTTGCTGAGCATCCCACACAAACGAATGCTCCACATGCGGGTTTCACATGCCACCAACTCCACATTCACAGGCAACTTCAGCGCCATAGCCGTTTTCAGATAGCCCTCAATGCAAAGGCTCTAGACGCAAATATTGGTGTGAGAGCTAATTCAATCAAGGAAACACTGCATGTTGGTGAAGGGCATATTGAAGAAGGATCAGCCGAGTGGTTCTTGTGGGAGAACAACTCCATTTGGCTCACTAACTTCACACACCATCAGGCTTCCAAGCAGCTCTCAAGGAAACACAGTTTTCACACTCTATGCTTATTGCCCTTCGAGTGCATTATCTAGGAATGAACCTGGTAGAGCATCCCACACAAACGAATGCTCCACATGCGGGTTTCACATGCCACCAACTCCACATTCACAGGCAACTTCAGCGCCACAGCCGTTTTCAGATAGCCCTCAATGCAAAGGCTCTAGACGCAAATATTGGTGTGAGAGCTAATTCAATCAAGGAAACACTGCATGTTGGTGAAGGGCATATTGAAGAAGGATCAGCCGAGTGGTTCTTGTGGGAGAACAACTCCATTTGGCTCACTAAATTCACACACCATCAGGCTTCCAAGCAGCTCTCAAGGAAGCTCAGTTTTCACACTCTATGCTTAGTGCCCTTTGAGTGCCTAGAACTGAAATGAAGCTTGGTGAGCATCCCACACAAACGAATGCTCCACATGCGGGTTTCACATGCCACCAACTCCACATTCACAGGCAACTTCAGCGCCACAGCCGTTTTCAGATAGCCCTCAATGCAAAGGCTCTAGACGCAAATATTGGTGTGAGAGCTAATTCAATCAAGGAAACACTGCATGTTGGTGAAGGGCATATTGAAGAAGGATCAGCCGAGTGGTTCTTGTGGGAGAACAACTCCATTTGGCTCACTAACTTCACACACCATCAGGCTTCCAAGCAGCTCTCAAGGAAACTCAGTTTTCACACTCTATGCTTATTGCCCTTTGAGTGCATTATCTAGGAATGAACCTGGTAGAGCATCCCACACAAACGAATGCTCCACATGCGGGTTTCACATGCCACCAACTCCACATTCACAGGCAACTTCAGCGCCACAGCCGTTTTCAGATAGCCCTCAATGCAAAGGCTCTAGACGCAAATATTGGTGTGAGAGCTAATTCAATCAAGGAAACACTGCATGTTGGTGAAGGGCATATTGAAGAAGGATCAGCCGAGTGGTTCTTGTAGGAGAACAACTCCATTTGGCTCACTAACTTCACAAACCATCAGGCTTCTAAGCAGCTCTCACGGAAACTCAGTTTTCACACTCTATGCTTAGTGCCCTTTGAGTGCTAGGACTGAAATGAAGCTTGGTGAGCATCCCACACAAACGAATGCTCCACATCCGGGTTTCACATGCCACCAACTCCACATTCACAGGCAACTTCAGCGCCACAGCCGTTTTCAGATAGCCCTCAATGCAAAGGCTCTAGACGCAAATATTGGTGTGAGAGCTAATTCAATCAAGGAAACACTGCATGTTGGTGAAGGGCATATTGAAGAAGGATCAGCCGAGTGGTTCTTGTGGGAGAACAACTCCATTTGGCTCACTAACTTCACACACCATCAGGCTTCCAAGCAGCTCTCACGGAAACTCAGTTTTCACACTCTATGCTTAGTGCCCTTTGAGTGCATTATCTAGGAATGAACTTGGTAGAGCATCCCACACAAACGAATGCTCCACATGCGGGTTTCACATGCCAACAACTCCACATTCACAGGCAACTTCAGCGCCACAGGCGTTTTCAGATAGCCCTCAATGCAAAGGCTCTAGAAGCAAATATTGGTGTGAGAGCTAATTCAATCAAGGAAACACTGCATGTTGGTGAAGGGGTTATTGAAGAAGGATCAGCCGAGTGGTTCTTGTGGGAGAACAACTCCATTTGGCTCACTAACTTCACACACCATCAGGCTTCCAAGCAGCTCTCAAGGAAGCTCAGTTTTCCCACTCTATGCTTAGTGCCCTTTGAGTGCCTAGAACTGAAATGAAGCTTGGTGAGCATCCCACACAAATGAATGCTCCACATGCGGGTTTCACATGCCACCAACTCCACATTCACAGGCCACTTCAGCGCCACAGCCGTTTTCAGATGGCCCTCAATGCAAAGGCTCTAGACGCAAATATTGGTGTGAGAGCTAATTCAATCAAGGAAACACTGCATGTTGGTGAAGGGCATATTGAAGAAGGATCAGCCGAGTGGTTCTTGTGGGAGAACAACTCCATTTGGCTCACTAACTTCACACACCATCAGGCTTCCAAGCAGCTCTCACGGAAACTCAGTTTTCACACTCTATGCTTAGTGCCCTTTGAGTGCATTATCTAGGAATGAACTTGGTAGAGCATCCCACACAAACCAATGGTCTACATGCGGGTTTCACATGCCACCAACTCCACATTCACAGGCAACTTCAGCGCCACAGCCGTTTTCAGATAGCCCTCAATGCAAAGGCTCTAGACGCAAATATTGGTGTGAGAGCTAATTCAATCAAGGAAACACTGCATGTTGGTGAAGGGCTTATTGAAGAAGGATCAGCTGAGTGGTTCTTGTGGGAGAACAACTCCATTTGGCTCACTAACTTCACACACCATCAGGCTTCCAAGCAGCTCACAAGGAAACTCAGTTTTCACACTCTATGCTTAGTGCCCTTTGAGTGCATTATCTAGGAATGAACTTGGTAGAGCATCCCACACAAACCAATGGTCTACATGCGGGTTTCACATGCCACCAACTCCACATTCACAGGCAATTTCAGCGCCACAGCCGTTTTCAGATAGCCCTCAATGCAAAGGCTCTAGAAGCAAATATTGGTGTGAGAGCTAATTCAATCAAGGAAACACTGCATGTTGGTGAAGGGGTTATTGAAGAAGGATCAGCCGAGTGGTTCTTGTGGGAGAACAACTCCATTTGGCTCACTAACTTCACACACCATCAGGCTTCCAAGCAGCTCTCAAGGAAGCTCAGTTTTCACACTCTATGCTTAGTGCCCTTTGAGTGCCTAGAACTGAAATGAAGCTTGGTGAGCATCCCACACAAATGAATGCTCCACATGCGGGTTTCACATGCCACCAACTCCACATTCACAGGCAACTTCAGCGCCACAGCCGTTTTCAGATAGCCCTCAATGCAAAGGCTCGAGACGCAAATATTGGTGTGAGAGCTAATTCAATCAAGGAAACACTGCATGTTGGTGAAGGGCATATTGAAGAAGGATCAGCCGAGTGGTTCTTGTGGGAGAACAACTCCATTTGGCTCACTAACTTCACACACCATCAGGCTTCCAAGCAGCTCTCAAGGAAACTCAGTTTTCACACTCTATGCTTAGTGCCCTTTGAGTGCATTATCTAGGAATGAACTTGGTAGAGCATCCCACACAAACCAATGGTCTACATGCGGGTTTCACATGCCACCAACTCCACATTCACAGGCAACTTCAGCGCCACAGCCGTTTTCAGATAGCCCTCAATGCAAAGGCTCTAGACGCAAATATTGGTGTGAGAGCTAATTCAATCAAGGAAACACTGCATGTTGGTGAAGGGCATATTGAAGAAGGATCAGCCGAGTGGTTCTTGTGGGAGAACAACTCCATTTGGCTCACTAACTTCACACACCATCAGGCTTCCAAGCAGCTCTCAAGGAAACTCAGTTTTCACACTCTATGCTTAGTGCCCTTTGAGTGCATTATCTAGGAATGAACTTGGTAGAGCATCCCACACAAACAAATGCTCCACATGCGGGTTTCACATGCCACCAACTCCACATTCACAGGCAACTTCAGCGCCACAGCCGTTTTCAGATAGCCCTCAATGCAAAGGCTCTAGACGCAAATATTGGTGTGAGAGCTAATTCAATCAAGGAAACACTGCATATTGGTGAAGGGCTTATTGAAGAAGGATCAGCCGAGTGGTTCTTGTGGGAGAACAACTCCATTTGGCTCACTAACTTTACACACCATCAGGCTTCCAAGCAGCTCTCAAGGAAAGTCAGTTTTCACACTCTATGCTTAGTGCCCTTTGTGTGCTAGGACTGAAATGAAGCTTGGTGAGCATCCCACACAAACGAATGCTCCACATGCGGGAGTCACATGCCACCAACTCCACATTCACAGGCAACTTCAGCGCCACAGCCGTTTTCAGATAGCCCTCAATGTAAAGGCTCTAGATGCAAATATTGGTGTGAGAGCTAATTCAATCAAGGAAACACTGCATGTTGGTGAAGGGCATATTGAAGAAGGATCAGCCGAGTGGTTCTTGTGGGAGAACAACTCCATTTGGCTCACTAACTTCACACACCATCAGGCTTCCAAGCAGCTCTCAAGGAAACTCAGTTTTCACACTCTATGCTTAGTGCCCTTTGAGTGCCTAGGACTGAAATGAAGCTTGGTGAGCATCCCACACAAACGAATGCTCCACATGCGGGTTTAACATGCCACCAACTCCACATTCACAGGCAACTGCAGCGCCACAGCCATTTTCAGATACCCTCAATGCAAAGGCTCTAGACGCAAATATTGGTGTGAGAGCTAATTCAATCAAGGAAACATTGCATGTTGGTGAAGGGCATATTGAAGAAGGATCAGCCGAGTGGTTCTTGTGGGAGAACAACTCCATTTGGCTCACTAACTTCACACACCATCAGGCTTCCAAGCAGCTCTCAAGGAAACTCAGATTTCACACTCTATGCTTAGTGCCCTTTGAGTGCATTATCTAGGAATGAACTTGGTGGAGCATCCCACACAAACCAATGCTCCACATGCGGGTTTCACATGCCACCAACTCCACATTCACAGGCAACTTCAGCGCCACAGCCGTTTTCAGATAGCCCTCAATGCAAAGGCTCGAGACGCAAATATTGGTGTGAGAGCTAATTCAATCAAGGAAACACTGCATGTTGGTGAAGGGCATATTGAAGAAGGATCAGCCGAGTGGTTCTTGTGGGAGAACAACTCCATTTGGCTCACTAACTTCACACACCATCAGGCTTCCAAGCAGCTCTCAAGGAAACTCAGTTTTCACACTCTATGCTTAGTGCCCTTTGAGTGCCTAGGACTGAAATGAAGCTTGGTGAGCATCCCACACAAACGAATGCTCCACATGCGGGTTTCACATGCCACCAACTCCACATTCACAGGCAACTTCAGCGCCACAGCCGTTTTCAGATAGCCCTCAATGCAAAGGCTCGAGACGCAAATATTGGTGTGAGAGCTAATTCAATCAAGGAAACACTGCATGTTGGTGAAGGGCATATTGAAGAAGGATCAGCCGAGTGGTTCTTGTGGGAGAACAACTCCATTTGGCTCACTAACTTCACACACCATCAGGCTTCCAAGCAGCTCTCAAGGAAACTCAGTTTTCACACTCTATGCTTAGTGCCCTTTGAGTGCATTATCTAGGAATGAACCTGGTAGAGCATCCCACACAAACGAATGCTCCACCTGCGTGTTTCACATGCCACCAACTCCACATTCACAGGCAACGTCAGCGCCACAGCCGTTTTCAGATAGCCCTCAATGCAAAGGCTCTAGACACAAATATTGGTGTGAGAGCTAATTCAATCAAGGAAACACTGCATGTTGGTGAAGGGCATATTGAAGAAGGATCAGCCGAGTGGTTCTTGTGGGAGAACAACTCCATTTGGCTCACTAACTTCACACACCATCAGGCTTCCAAGCAGCTCTCAAGGAAACTCAGTTTTCACACTCTATGCTTAGTGCCCTTTGTTTTGAGTGCCTAGGACTGAAATGAAGCTTGCTGAGCATCCCACACAAACGAATGCTCCACATGCGGGTTTCACATGCCACCAACTCCACATTCACAGGCAACTTCAGCGCCATAGCCGTTTTCAGATAGCCCTCAATGCAAAGGCTCTAGACGCAAATATTGGTGTGAGAGCTAATTCAATCAAGGAAACACTGCATGTTGGTGAAGGGCATATTGAAGAAGGATCAGCCGAGTGGTTCTTGTGGGAGAACAACTCCATTTGGCTCACTAACTTCACACACCATCAGGCTTCCAAGCAGCTCTCAAGGAAACACAGTTTTCACACTCTATGCTTATTGCCCTTCGAGTGCATTATCTAGGAATGAACCTGGTAGAGCATCCCACACAAACGAATGCTCCACATGCGGGTTTCACATGCCACCAACTCCACATTCACAGGCAACTTCAGCGCCACAGCCGTTTTCAGATAGCCCTCAATGCAAAGGCTCTAGACGCAAATATTGGTGTGAGAGCTAATTCAATCAAGGAAACACTGCATGTTGGTGAAGGGCATATTGAAGAAGGATCAGCCGAGTGGTTCTTGTGGGAGAACAACTCCATTTGGCTCACTAAATTCACACACCATCAGGCTTCCAAGCAGCTCTCAAGGAAGCTCAGTTTTCACACTCTATGCTTAGTGCCCTTTGAGTGCCTAGAACTGAAATGAAGCTTGGTGAGCATCCCACACAAACGAATGCTCCACATGCGGGTTTCACATGCCACCAACTCCACATTCACAGGCAACTTCAGCGCCACAGCCGTTTTCAGATAGCCCTTAATGCAAAGGCTCTAGACGCAAATATTGGTGTGAGAGCTAATTCAATCAAGGAAACACTGCATGTTGGTGAAGGGCATATTGAAGAAGGATCAGCCGAGTGGTTCTTGTGGGAGAACAACTCCATTTGGCTCACTAACTTCACACACCATCAGGCTTCCAAGCAGCTCTCAAGGAAACTCAGTTTTCACACTCTATGCTTATTGCCCTTTGAGTGCATTATCTAGGAATGAACCTGGTAGAGCATCCCACACAAACGAATGCTCCACATGCGGGTTTCACATGCCACCAACTCCACATTCACAGGCAACTTCAGCGCCACAGCCGTTTTCAGATAGCCCTCAATGCAAAGGCTCTAGACGCAAATATTGGTGTGAGAGCTAATTCAATCAAGGAAACACTGCATGTTGGTGAAGGGCATATTGAAGAAGGATCAGCCGAGTGGTTCTTGTAGGAGAACAACTCCATTTGGCTCACTAACTTCACAAACCATCAGGCTTCCAAGCAGCTCTCACGGAAACTCAGTTTTCACACTCTATGCTTAGTGCCCTTTGAGTGCTAGGACTGAAATGAAGCTTGGTGAGCATCCCACACAAACGAATGCTCCACATCCGGGTTTCACATGCCACCAACTCCACATTCACAGGCAACTTCAGCGCCACAGCCGTTTTCAGATAGCCCTCAATGCAAAGGCTCTAGACGCAAATATTGGTGTGAGAGCTAATTCAATCAAGGAAACACTGCATGTTGGTGAAGGGCATATTGAAGAAGGATCAGCCGAGTGGTTCTTGTGGGAGAACAACTCCATTTGGCTCACTAACTTCACACACCATCAGGCTTCCAAGCAGCTCTCACGGAAACTCAGTTTTCACACTCTATGCTTAGTGCCCTTTGAGTGCATTATCTAGGAATGAACTTGGTAGAGCATCCCACACAAACGAATGCTCCACATGCGGGTTTCACATGCCAACAACTCCACATTCACAGGCAACTTCAGCGCCACAGGCGTTTTCAGATAGCCCTCAATGCAAAGGCTCTAGAAGCAAATATTGGTGTGAGAGCTAATTCAATCAAGGAAACACTGCATGTTGGTGAAGGGGTTATTGAAGAAGGATCAGCCGAGTGGTTCTTGTGGGAGAACAACTCCATTTGGCTCACTAACTTCACACACCATCAGGCTTCCAAGCAGCTCTCAAGGAAGCTCAGTTTTCCCACTCTATGCTTAGTGCCCTTTGAGTGCCTAGAACTGAAATGAAGCTTGGTGAGCATCCCACACAAATGAATGCTCCACATGCGGGTTTCACATGCCACCAACTCCACATTCACAGGCCACTTCAGCGCCACAGCCGTTTTCAGATAGCCCTCAATGCAAAGGCTCTAGACGCAAATATTGGTGTGAGAGCTAATTCAATCAAGGAAACACTGCATGTTGGTGAAGGGCATATTGAAGAAGGATCAGCCGAGTGGTTCTTGTGGGAGAACAACTCCATTTGGCTCACTAACTTCACACACCATCAGGCTTCCAAGCAGCTCTCACGGAAACTCAGTTTTCACACTCTATGCTTAGTGCCCTTTGAGTGCATTATCTAGGAATGAACTTGGTAGAGCATCCCACACAAACCAATGGTCTACATGCGGGTTTCACATGCCACCAACTCCACATTCACAGGCAACTTCAGCGCCACAGCCGTTTTCAGATAGCCCTCAATGCAAAGGCTCTAGACGCAAATATTGGTGTGAGAGCTAATTCAATCAAGGAAACACTGCATGTTGGTGAAGGGCTTATTGAAGAAGGATCAGCTGAGTGGTTCTTGTGGGAGAACAACTCCATTTGGCTCACTAACTTCACACACCATCAGGCTTCCAAGCAGCTCACAAGGAAACTCAGTTTTCACACTCTATGCTTAGTGCCCTTTGAGTGCATTATCTAGGAATGAACTTGGTAGAGCATCCCACACAAACCAATGGTCTACATGCGGGTTTCACATGCCACCAACTCCACATTCACAGGCAATTTCAGCGCCACAGCCGTTTTCAGATAGCCCTCAATGCAAAGGCTCTAGAAGCAAATATTGGTGTGAGAGCTAATTCAATCAAGGAAACACTGCATGTTGGTGAAGGGGTTATTGAAGAAGGATCAGCCGAGTGGTTCTTGTGGGAGAACAACTCCATTTGGCTCACTAACTTCACACACCATCAGGCTTCCAAGCAGCTCTCAAGGAAGCTCAGTTTTCACACTCTATGCTTAGTGCCCTTTGAGTGCCTAGAACTGAAATGAAGCTTGGTGAGCATCCCACACAAATGAATGCTCCACATGCGGGTTTCACATGCCACCAACTCCACATTCACAGGCAACTTCAGCGCCACAGCCGTTTTCAGATAGCCCTCAATGCAAAGGCTCTAGACGCAAATATTGGTGTGAGAGCTAATTCAATCAAGGAAACACTGCATGTTGGTGAAGGGCATATTGAAGAAGGATCAGCCGAGTGGTTCTTGTGGGAGAACAACTCCATTTGGCTCACTAACTTCACACACCATCAGGCTTCCAAGCAGCTCTCAAGGAAACTCAGTTTTCACACTCTATGCTTATTGCCCTTTGAGTGCATTATCTAGGAATGAACCTGGTAGAGCATCCCACACAAACGAATGCTCCACATGCGGGTTTCACATGCCACCAACTCCACATTCACAGGCAACTTCAGCGCCACAGCCGTTTTCAGATAGCCCTCAATGCAAAGGCTCTAGACGCAAATATTGGTGTGAGAGCTAATTCAATCAAGGAAACACTGCATGTTGGTGAAGGGCATATTGAAGAAGGATCAGCCGAGTGGTTCTTGTAGGAGAACAACTCCATTTGGCTCACTAACTTCACAAACCATCAGGCTTCCAAGCAGCTCTCACGGAAACTCAGTTTTCACACTCTATGCTTAGTGCCCTTTGAGTGCTAGGACTGAAATGAAGCTTGGTGAGCATCCCACACAAACGAATGCTCCACATCCGGGTTTCACATGCCACCAACTCCACATTCACAGGCAACTTCAGCGCCACAGCCGTTTTCAGATAGCCCTCAATGCAAAGGCTCTAGACGCAAATATTGGTGTGAGAGCTAATTCAATCAAGGAAACACTGCATGTTGGTGAAGGGCATATTGAAGAAGGATCAGCCGAGTGGTTCTTGTGGGAGAACAACTCCATTTGGCTCACTAACTTCACACACCATCAGGCTTCCAAGCAGCTCTCACGGAAACTCAGTTTTCACACTCTATGCTTAGTGCCCTTTGAGTGCATTATCTAGGAATGAACTTGGTAGAGCATCCCACACAAACGAATGCTCCACATGCGGGTTTCACATGCCAACAACTCCACATTCACAGGCAACTTCAGCGCCACAGGCGTTTTCAGATAGCCCTCAATGCAAAGGCTCTAGAAGCAAATATTGGTGTGAGAGCTAATTCAATCAAGGAAACACTGCATGTTGGTGAAGGGGTTATTGAAGAAGGATCAGCCGAGTGGTTCTTGTGGGAGAACAACTCCATTTGGCTCACTAACTTCACACACCATCAGGCTTCCAAGCAGCTCTCAAGGAAGCTCAGTTTTCCCACTCTATGCTTAGTGCCCTTTGAGTGCCTAGAACTGAAATGAAGCTTGGTGAGCATCCCACACAAATGAATGCTCCACATGCGGGTTTCACATGCCACCAACTCCACATTCACAGGCCACTTCAGCGCCACAGCCGTTTTCAGATAGCCCTCAATGCAAAGGCTCTAGACGCAAATATTGGTGTGAGAGCTAATTCAATCAAGGAAACACTGCATGTTGGTGAAGGGCATATTGAAGAAGGATCAGCCGAGTGGTTCTTGTGGGAGAACAACTCCATTTGGCTCACTAACTTCACACACCATCAGGCTTCCAAGCAGCTCTCACGGAAACTCAGTTTTCACACTCTATGCTTAGTGCCCTTTGAGTGCATTATCTAGGAATGAACTTGGTAGAGCATCCCACACAAACCAATGGTCTACATGCGGGTTTCACATGCCACCAACTCCACATTCACAGGCAACTTCAGCGCCACAGCCGTTTTCAGATAGCCCTCAATGCAAAGGCTCTAGACGCAAATATTGGTGTGAGAGCTAATTCAATCAAGGAAACACTGCATGTTGGTGAAGGGCTTATTGAAGAAGGATCAGCTGAGTGGTTCTTGTGGGAGAACAACTCCATTTGGCTCACTAACTTCACACACCATCAGGCTTCCAAGCAGCTCACAAGGAAACTCAGTTTTCACACTCTATGCTTAGTGCCCTTTGAGTGCATTATCTAGGAATGAACTTGGTAGAGCATCCCACACAAACCAATGGTCTACATGCGGGTTTCACATGCCACCAACTCCACATTCACAGGCAATTTCAGCGCCACAGCCGTTTTCAGATAGCCCTCAATGCAAAGGCTCTAGAAGCAAATATTGGTGTGAGAGCTAATTCAATCAAGGAAACACTGCATGTTGGTGAAGGGGTTATTGAAGAAGGATCAGCCGAGTGGTTCTTGTGGGAGAACAACTCCATTTGGCTCACTAACTTCACACACCATCAGGCTTCCAAGCAGCTCTCAAGGAAGCTCAGTTTTCACACTCTATGCTTAGTGCCCTTTGAGTGCCTAGAACTGAAATGAAGCTTGGTGAGCATCCCACACAAATGAATGCTCCACATGCGGGTTTCACATGCCACCAACTCCACATTCACAGGCAACTTCAGCGCCACAGCCGTTTTCAGATAGCCCTCAATGCAAAGGCTCTAGACGCAAATATTGGTGTGAGAGCTAATTCAATCAAGGAAACACTGCATGTTGGTGAAGGGCATATTGAAGAAGGATCAGCCGAGTGGTTCTTGTGGGAGAACAACTCCATTTGGCTCACTAACTTCACACACCATCAGGCTTCCAAGCAGCTCTCACGGAAACTCAGTTTTCACACTCTATGCTTAGTGCCGTTTGAGTGCATTATCTAGGAATGAACTTGGTAGAGCATCCCACACAAACGAATGCTCCACATGCGGGTTTCACATGCCACCAACTCCACATTCACAGGCAACTTCAGCGCCACAGCCGTTTTCAGATAGCCCTCAATGCAAAGGCTCTAGACGCAAATATTGGTGTGAGAGCTAATTCAATCAAGGAAACACTGCATGTTGGTGAAGGGCATATTGAAGAAGGATCAGCCGAGTGGTTCTTGTAGGAGAACAACTCCATTTGGCTCACTAACTTCACAAACCATCAGGCTTCTAAGCAGCTCTCACGGAAACTCAGTTTTCACACTCTATGCTTAGTGCCCTTTGAGTGCTAGGACTGAAATGAAGCTTGGTGAGCATCCCACACAAACGAATGCTCCACATCCGGGTTTCACATGCCACCAACTCCACATTCACAGGCAACTTCAGCGCCACAGCCGTTTTCAGATAGCCCTCAATGCAAAGGCTCTAGACGCAAATATTGGTGTGAGAGCTAATTCAATCAAGGAAACACTGCATGTTGGTGAAGGGCATATTGAAGAAGGATCAGCCGAGTGGTTCTTGTGGGAGAACAACTCCATTTGGCTCACTAACTTCACACACCATCAGGCTTCCAAGCAGCTCTCACGGAAACTCAGTTTTCACACTCTATGCTTAGTGCCCTTTGAGTGCATTATCTAGGAATGAACTTGGTAGAGCATCCCACACAAACGAATGCTCCACATGCGGGTTTCACATGCCACCAACTCCACATTCACAGGCAACTTCAGCGCCACAGCCGTTTTCAGATAGCCCTCAATGCAAAGGCTCTAGACGCAAATATTGGTGTGAGAGCTAATTCAATCAAGGAAACACTGCATGTTGGTGAAGGGCTTATTGAAGAAGGATCAGCCGAGTGGTTCTTGTGCGAGAACAACTCCATTTGGCTCACTAACTTCACAAACCATCAGGCTTCCAAGCAGCTCTCAAGGAAACTCAGTTTTCACACTCTATGCTTAGTGCCCTTTGAGTGCATTATCTAGGAATGAACTTGGTAGAGCATCCCACACAAACGAATGCTCCACATGCGGGTTTCACATGCCAACAACTCCACATTCACAGGCAACTTCAGCGCCACAGGCGTTTTCAGATAGCCCTCAATGCAAAGGCTCTAGACGCAAATATTGGTGTGAGAGCTAATTCAATCAAGGAAACACTGCATGTTGGTGAAGGGCTTATTGAAGAAGGATCAGCCGAGTGGTTCTTGTGGGAGAACAATTCCATTTGGCTCACTAACTTCACACACCATCAGGCTTCCAAGCAGCTCTCAAGGAAACTCAGTTTTCACACTCTATGCTTAGTGCCCTTTGACTGCCTAGGACTGAAATGAAGCTTGGTGAGCATCCCACACAAACGAATGCTCCACATCCGGGTTTCACATGCCACCAACTCCACATTCACAGGCAACTTCAGCGCCACAGCCGTTTTCAGATAGCCCTCAATGCAAAGGCTCTAGACGCAAATATTGGTGTGAGAGCTAATTCAATCAAGGAAACACTGCATGTTTGTGAAGGGGTTATTGAAGAAGGATCAGCCGAGTGGTTCTTGTGGGAGAACAACTCCATTTGGCTCACTAACTTCACAAACCATCAGGCTTCCAAGCAGCTCTCAAGGAAACTCAGTTTTCACACTCTATGCTTAGTGCCCTTTGAGTGCATTATCTAGGAATGAACTTGGTAGAGCATCCCACACAAACGAATGCTCCACATGCGGGTTTCACATGCCACCAACTCCACATTCACAGGCAACTTCAGCGCCACAGCCGTTTTCAGATAGCCCTCAATGCAAAGGCTCTAGACGCAAATATTGGTGTGAGAGCTAATTCAATCAAGGAAACACTGCATGTTGGTGAAGGGCTTATTGAAGAAGGATCAGCCGAGTGGTTCTTGTGGGAGAACAACTCCATTTGGCTCACTAACTTCACACACCATCAGGCTTCCAAGCAGCTCTCAAGGAAACTCAGTTTTCACACTCTATGCTTAGTGCCCTTTGAGTGCCTAGGACTGAAATGAAGCTTGGTGAGCATCCCACACAAACGAATGCTCCACATGCGGGTTTCACATGCCAACAATTCCACATTCACAGGCAACTTCAGCGCCACAGCCATTTTCAGATAGCCCTCAATGCAAAGGCTTTAGACGCAAATATTGGTGTGAGAGCTAATTCAATCAAGGAAACACTGCATGTTGGTGAAGGGCTTATTGAAGAAGGATCAGCCGAGTGGTTCTTGTGGGAGAACAACTCCATTTGGCTCACTAACTTCACACACCATCAGGCTTCCAAGCAGCTCTCAAGGAAACTCAGTTTTCACACTCTATGCTTAGTGCCCTTTGAGTGCATTATCTAGGAATGAACCTGGTAGAGCATCCCACACAAACGAATGCTCCACATGCGGGTTTCACATGCCACCAACTCCACATTCACAGGCAACTTCAGCGCCACAGCCGTTTTCAGATAGCCCTCAATGCAAAGGCTCTAGACGCAAATATTGGTGTGAGAGCTAATTCAATCAAGGAAACACTGCATGTTGGTGAAGGGCATATTGAAGAAGGATCAGCCGAGTGGTTCTTGTGGGAGAACAACTCCATTTGGCTCACTAACTTCACACAGCATCAGGCTTCCAAGCAGCTCTCAAGGAAACTCAGTTTTCACACTCTATGCTTAGTGCCCTTTGAGTGCCTAGGACTGAAATGAAGCTTGGTGAGCATCCCACACAAACGAATGCTCCACCTGCGTGTTTCACATGCCAACAACTCCACATTCACAGGCAACTTCAGCGCCACAGCTGTTTTCAGATAGCCCTCAATGCAAAGGCTCTAGACGCAAATATTGGTGTGAGAGCTAATTCAATCAAGGAAACACTGCATGTTGGTGAAGGGCATATTGAAGAAGGATCAGCCGAGTGGTTCTTGTGGGAGAACAACTCCATTTGGCTCACTAAATTCACACACCATCAGGCTTCCAAGCAGCTCTCAAGGAAACTCAGTTTTCGCACTCTATGCTTAGTGCCCTTTGAGGGCTAGGACTGAAATGAAGCTTGGTGAGCATCCCACACAAACGAATGCTCCACATGCGGGTTTCACATGCCACCAACTCCACATTCACAGGCAACTTCAGCGCCACAGCGGTTTTCAGATAGCCCTCAATGCAAAGGCTCTAGACGCAAATATTGGTGTGAGAGCTAATTCAATCAAGGAAACACTGCATGTTGGTGAAGGGCATATTGAAGAAGGATCAGCCGAGTGGTTCTTGTGGGAGAACAACTCCATTTGGCTCACTAACTTCACACACCATCAGGCTTCCAAGCAGCTCTCACGGAAACTCAGTTTTCACACTCTATGCTTAGTGCCCTTTGAGTGCATTATCTAGGAATGAACTTGGTAGAGCATCCCACACAAACCAATGGTCTACATGCGGATTTCACATGCCACCAACTCCACATTCACAGGCAACTTCAGCGCCACAGCCGTTTTCAGATAGCCCTCAATGCAAAGGCTCTAGACGCAAATATTGGTGTGAGAGCTAATTCAATCAAGGAAACACTGCATGTTGGTGAAGGGGTTATTGAAGAAGGATCAGCCGAGTGGTTCTTGTGGGAGAACAACTCCATTTGGCTCACTAAATTCACACACCATCAGGCTTCCAAGCAGCTCTCAAGGAAGCTCAGTTTTCACACTCTATGCTTAGTGCCCTTTGAGTGCCTAGAACTGAAATGAAGCTTGGTGAGCATCCCACACAAACGAATGCTCCACATGCGGGTTTCACATGCCACCAACTCCACATTCACAGGCAACTTCAGCGCCACAGCCGTTTTCAGATAGCCCTCAATGCAAAGGCTCTAGACGCAAATATTGGTGTGAGAGCTAATCCAATCAAGGAAACACTGCATGTTGGTGAAGGGCATATTGAAGAAGGATCAGCCGAGTGGTTCTTGTGGGAGAACAACTCCATTTGGCTCACTAACTTCACACACCATCAGGCTTCCAAGCAGCTCTCAAGGAAACTCAGTTTTCACACTCTATGCTTATTGCCCTTTGAGTGCATTATCTAGGAATGAACCTGGTAGAGCATCCCACACAAACGAATGCTCCACATGCGGGTTTCACATGCCACCAACTCCACATTCACAGGCAACTTCAGCGCCACAGCCGTTTTCAGATAGCCCTCAATGCAAAGGCTCTAGACGCAAATATTGGTGTGAGAGCTAATTCAATCAAGGAAACACTGCATGTTGGTGAAGGGCATATTGAAGAAGGATCAGCCGAGTGGTTCTTGTAGGAGAACAACTCCATTTGGCAAACTAACTTCACAAACCATCAGGCTTCTAAGCAGCTCTCACGGAAACTCAGTTTTCACACTCTATGCTTAGTGCCCTTTGAGTGCTAGGACTGAAATGAAGCTTGGTGAGCATCCCACACAAACGAATGCTCCACATCCGGGTTTCACATGCCACCAACTCCACATTCAGAGGCAACTTCAGCGCCACAGCCGTTTTCAGATAGCCCTCAATGCAAAGGCTCTAGACGCAAATATTGGTGTGAGAGCTAATTCAATCAAGGAAACACTGCATGTTGGTGAAGGGCATATTGAAGAAGGATCAGCCGAGTGGTTCTTGTGGGAGAACAACTCCATTTGGCTCACTAACTTCACACACCATCAGGCTTCCAAGCAGCTCTCACGGAAACTCAGTTTTCACACTCTATGCTTAGTGCCCTTTGAGTGCATTATCTAGGAATGAACTTGGTAGAGCATCCCACACAAACGAATGCTCCACATGCGGGTTTCACATGCCAACAACTCCACATTCACAGGCAACTTCAGCGCCACAGCCGTTTTCAGATAGCCCTCAATGCAAAGGCTCTAGAAGCAAATATTGGTGTGAGAGCTAATTCAATCAAGGAAACACTGCATGTTGGTGAAGGGGTTATTGAAGAAGGATCAGCCGAGTGGTTCTTGTGGGAGAACAACTCCATTTGGCTCACTAACTTCACACACCATCAGGCTTCCAAGCAGCTCTCAAGGAAGCTCAGTTTTCCCACTCTATGCTTAGTGCCCTTTGAGTGCCTAGGACTGAAATGAAGCTTGGTGAGCATCCCACACAAATGAATGCTCCACATGCGGGTTTCACATGCCACCAACTCCACATTCACAGGCCACTTCAGCGCCACAGCCGTTTTCAGATAGCCCTCAATGCAAAGGCTCTAGACGCAAATATTGGTGTGAGAGCTAATTCAATCAAGGAAACACTGCATGTTGGTGAAGGGCATATTGAAGAAGGATCAGCCGAGTGGTTCTTGTGGGAGAACAACTCCATTTGGCTCACTAACTTCACACACCATCAGGCTTCCAAGCAGCTCTCACGGAAACTCAGTTTTCACACTCTATGCTTAGTGCCCTTTGAGTGCATTATCTAGGAATGAACTTGGTAGAGCATCCCACACAAACCAATGGTCTACATGCGGGTTTCACATGCCACCAACTCCACATTCACAGGCAACTTCAGCGCCACAGCCGTTTTCAGATAGCCCTCAATGCAAAGGCTCTAGACGCAAATATTGGTGTGAGAGCTAATTCAATCAAGGAAACACTGCATGTTGGTGAAGGGCTTATTGAAGAAGGATCAGCCGAGTGGTTCTTGTGGGAGAACAACTCCATTTGGCTCACTAACTTCACACACCATCAGGATTCCAAGCAGCTCACAAGGAAACTCAGTTTTCACACTCTATGCTTAGTGCCCTTTGAGTGCATTATCTAGGAATGAACTTGGTAGAGCATCCCACACAAACCAATGGTCTACATGCGGGTTTCACATGCCACCAACTCCACATTCACAGGCAATTTCAGCGCCACAGCCGTTTTCAGATAGCCCTCAATGCAAAGGCTCTAGACGCAAATATTGGTGTGAGAGCTAATTCAATCAAGGAAACACTGCATGTTGGTGAAGGGCATATTGAAGAAGGATCAGCCGAGTGGTTCTTGTGGGAGAACAACTCCATTTGGCTCACTAACTTCACACACCATCAGGCTTCCAAGCAGCTCTCACGGAAACTCAGTTTTCACACTCTATGCTTAGTGCCCTTTGAGTGCATTATCTAGGAATGAACTTGGTAGAGCATCCCACACAAACGAATGCTCCACATGCGGGTTTCACATGCCAACAACTCCACATTCACAGGCAACTTCAGCGCCACAGCCGTTTTCAGATAGCCCTCAATGCAAAGGCTCTAGACGCAAATATTGGTGTGAGAGCTAATTCAATCAAGGAAACACTGCATGTTGGTGAAGGGGTTATTGAAGAAGGATCAGCCGAGTGGTTCTTGTGGGAGAACAACTCCATGTGGCTCACTAACTTCACACACCATCAGGCTTCCAAGCAGCTCTCAAGGAAGCTCAGTTTTCACACTCTATGCTTAGTGCCCTTTGAGTGCCTAGAACTGAAATGAAGCTTGGTGAGCATCCCACACAAACGAATGCTCCACATGCGGGTTTCACATGCCAACAACTCCACATTCACAGGCAACTTCAGCGCCACAGCCGTTTTCAGATAGCCCTCAATGCAAAGGCTCTAGACGCAAATATTGGTGTGAGAGCTAATTCAATCAAGGAAACACTGCATGTTGGTGAAGGGCATATTGAAGAAGGATCAGCCGAGTGGTTCTTGTGGGAGAACAACTCCATTTGGCTCACTAACTTCACACACCATCAGGCTTCCAAGCAGCTCTCACGGAAACTCAGTTTTCACACTCTATGCTTAGTGCCCTTTGAGTGCATTATCTAGGAATGAACTTGGTAGAGCATCCCACACAAACGAATGCTCTACATGCTTGTTTCACATGCCACCAACTCCACATTCACAGGCAACTTCAGCGCCACAGCCGTTTTCAGATAGCCCTCAATGCAAAGGCTCTAGACGCAAATATTGGTGTGAGAGCTAATTCAATCAAGGAAACACTGCATGTTGGTGAAGGGCATATTGAAGAAGGATCAGCCGAGTGGTTCTTGTGGGAGAACAACTCCATTTGGCTCACTAACTTCACACACCATCAGGCTTCCAAGCAGCTCTCACGGAAACTCAGTTTTCACACTCTATGCTTAGTGCCGTTTGAGTGCATTATCTAGGAATGAACTTGGTAGAGCATCCCACACAAACGAATGCTCCACATGCGGGTTTCACATGCCACCAACTCCACATTCACAGGCAACTTCAGCGCCACAGCCGTTTTCAGATAGCCCTCAATGCAAAGGCTCTAGATGCAAATATTGGTGTGAGAGCTAATTCAATCAAGGAAACACTGCATGTTGGTGAAGGGCATATTGAAGAAGGATCAGCCGAGTGGTTCTTGTGGGAGAACAACTCCATTTGGCTCACTAACTTCACACACCATCAGGCTTCCAAGCAGCTCTCAAGGAAACTCAGTTTTCACACTCTATGCTTATTGCCCTTTGAGTGCATTATCTAGGAATGAACCTTTTAGAGCATCCCACACAAACGAATGCTCCACATGCGGGTTTCACATGCCACCAACTCCACATTCACAGGCAACTTCAGCGCCACAGCCGTTTTCAGATAGCCCTCAATGCAAAGGCTCTAGAAGCAAATATTGGTGTGAGAGCTAATTCAATCAAGGAAACACTGCATGTTGGTGAAGGGCTTATTGAAGAAGGATCAGCCGAGTGGTTCTTGTGGGAGAACAACTCCATTTGGCTCACTAACTTCACACACCATCAGGCTTCCAAGCAGCTCTCAAGGAAACTCAGTTTTCACACTCTATGCTTAGTGCCCTTTGAGTGCCTAGGACTGAAATGAAGCTTGGTGAGCATCCCACACAAACGAATGCTCCACATCCGGGTTTCACATGCCACCAACTCCACATTCACAGGCAACTTCAGCGCCATAGCGGTTTTCAGATAGCCCTCAATGCAAAGGCTCTAGACGCAAATATTGGTGTGAGAGCTAATTCAATCAAGGAAACACTGCATGTTGGTGAAGGGCTTATTGAAGAAGGATCAGCCGAGTGGTTCTTGTGGGAGAACAACTCCATTTGGCTCACTAACTTCACAAACCATCAGGCTTCCAAGCAGCTCTCAAGGAAACTCAGTTTTCACACTCTATGCTTAGTGCCGTTTGAGTGCATTATCTAGGAATGAACTTGGTAGAGCATCCCACACAAACGAATGCTCCACATGCGGGTTTCACATGCCACCAACTCCACATTCACAGGCAAATTCAGCGCCACAGCCGTTTTCAGATAGCCCTCAATGCAAAGGCTCTAGACGCAAATATTGGTGTGAGAGCTAATTCAATCAAGGAAACACTGCATGTTGGTGAAGGGCTTATTGAAGAAGGATCAGCCGAGTGGTTCTTGTGGGAGAACAACTCCATTTGGCTCACTAACTTCACACACCATCAGGCTTCCAAGCAGCTCTCAAGGAAACTCAGTTTTCACACTCTATGCTTAGTGCCCTTTGAGTGCCTAGGACTGAAATGAAGCTTGGTGAGCATCCCACACAAACGAATGCTCCACATGCGGGTTTCACATGCCAACAATTCCACATTCACAGGCAACTTCAGCGCCACAGCCGTTTTCAGATAGCCCTCAATGCAAAGGCTTTAGACGCAAATATTGGTGTGAGAGCTAATTCAATCAAGGAAACACTGCATGTTGGTGAAGGGCTTATTGAAGAAGGATCAGCCGAGTGGTTCTTGTAGGAGAACAACTCCATTTGGCTCACTAACTTCACACACCATCAGGCTTCCAAGCAGCTCTCAAGGAAACTCAGTTTTCACACTCTATGCTTAGTGCCCTTTGAGTGCATTATCTAGGAATGAACCTGGTAGAGCATCCCACACAAACGAATGCTCCACATGCGGGTTTCACATGCCACCAACTCCACATTCACAGGCAACTTCAGCGCCACAGCGGTTTTCAGATAGCCCTTAATGCAAAGGCTCTAGACGCAAATATTGGTGTGAGAGCTAATTCAATCAAGGAAACACTGCATGTTGGTGAAGGGCTTATTGAAGAAGGATCAGCCGAGTGGTTCTTGTGGGAGAACAACTCCATTTGGCTCACTAACTTCACACACCATCAGGCTTCCAAGCAGCTCTCAAGGAAACTCAGTTTTCACACTCTATGCTTAGTGCCCTTTGAGTGCCTAGGACTGAAATGAAGCTTGGTGAGCATCCCACACAAACGAATGCTCCACATGCGGGTTTCACATGCCAACAACTACACATTCACAGGCAACTTCAGCGCCACAGCCGTTTTCAGATAGCCCTCAATGCAAAGGCTCTAGACGCAAATATTGGTGTGAGAGCTAATTCAATCAAGGAAACACTGCATGTTGGTGAAGGGCTTATTGAAGAAGGATCAGCCGAGTGGTTCTTGTGGGAGAACAACTCCATTTGGCTCACTAACTTCACACACCATCAGGCTTCCAAGCAGCTCTCACGGAAACTCAGTTTTCACACTCTATGCTTAGTGCCCTTTGAGTGCCTAGGACTGAAATGAAGCTTGGTGAGCATCCCACACAAACGAATGCTCCACATGCGGGTTTCACATGCCAACAACTCCACATTCACAGGCAACTTCAGCGCCACAGCCGTTTTCAGATAGCCCTCAATGCAAAGGCTCTAGACGCAAATATTGGTGTGAGAGCTAATTCAATCAAGGAAACACTGCATGTTGGTGAGGGGCATATTGAAGAAGGATCAGCCGAGTGGTTCTTGTGGGAGAACAACTCCATTTGGCTCACTAACTTCACACACCATCAGGCTTCCAAGCAGCTCTCAAGGAAACTCAGTTTTCACACTCTATGCTTAGTGCCCTTTGAGTGCATTATCTAGGAATGAACCTGGTAGAGCATCCCACACAAACGAATGCTCCACATGCGGGTTTCACATGCCAACAACTCCACATTCACAGGCAACTTCAGCGCCACAGCCGTTTTCAGATAGCCCTCAATGCAAAGGCTCTAGACGCAAATATTGGTGTGAGAGCTAATTCAATCAAGGAAACACTGCATGTTGGTGAGGGGCATATTGAAGAAGGATCAGCCGAGTGGTTCTTGTGGGAGAACAACTCCATTTGGCTCACTAACTTCACACACCATCAGGCTTCCAAGCAGCTCTCAAGGAAACTCAGTTTTCACACTCTATGCTTAGTGCCCTTTGAGTGCATTATCTAGGAATAAACCTGGTAGAGCATCCCACAAAACGAATGCTCCACATGCGGGTTTCACATCCCAACAACTACACATTCACAGGCAACTTCAGCGCCACAGCCGTTTTCAGATAGCCCTCAATGCAAAGGCTCTAGACGCAAATATTGGTGTGAGAGCTAATTCAATCAAGGAAACACTGCATGTTGGTGAAGGGCTTATTGAAGAAGGATCAGCCTAGTGGTTCTTGTGGGAGAACAACTCCATTTGGCTCACTAACTTCACACACCATCAGGCTTCCAAGCAGCTCTCAAGGAAACTCAGTTTTCACACTCTATGCTTAGTGCCCTTTGAGTGCCTAGGACTGAAATGAAGCTTGGTGAGCATCCCACACAAACGAATGCTCCACATGCGGGTTTCACATTCCAACAACTCCACATTCACAGGCAACTTCAGCGCCACAGCCGTTTTCAGATAGCCCTCAATGCAAAGGCTCTAGACGCAAATATTGGTGTGAGAGCTAATTCAATCAAGGAAACACTGCATGTTGGTGAGGGGCATATTGAAGAAGGATCAGCCGAGTGGTTCTTGTGGGAGAACAACTCCATTTGGCTCACTAACTTCACACACCATCAGGCGTCCAAGCAGCTCTCAAGGAAACTCAGTTTTCACACTCTATGCTTAGTGCCCTTTGAGTGCATTATCTAGGAATAAACCTGGTAGAGCATCCCACACAAACGAATGCTCCACATGCGGGAGTCACATGCCACCAACTCCACATTTACAGGCAACTGCAGCGCCACAGCCGTTTTCAGATAGCCCTCAATGCAAAGGCTCTAGACGCAAATATTGGTGTGAGAGCTAATTCAATCAAGGAAACACTGCATGTTGGTGAAGGGCTTATTGAAGAAGGATCAGCCGAGTGGTTCTTGTGGGAGAACAACTCCATTTGGCTCACTAACTTCACACACCATCAGGCTTCCAAGCAGCTCTCAAGGAAACTCAGTTTTCACACTCTATGCTTAGTGCCCTTTGAGTGCATTATCTAGGAATGAACCTGGTAGAGCATCCCACACAAACGAATGCTCCACATGCGGGTTTCACATGCCACCAACTCCACATTCACAGGCAACTTCAGCGCCACAGCGGTTTTCAGATAGCCCTCAATGCAAAGGCTCTAGACGCAAATATTGGTGTGAGAGCTAATTCAATCAAGGAAACACTGCATGTTGGTGAAGGGCTTATTGAAGAAGGATCAGCCGAGTGGTTCTTGTGGGAGAACAACTCCATTTGGCTCACTAACTTCACACACCATCAGGCTTCCAAGCAGCTCTCAAGGAAACTCAGTTTTCACACTCTATGCTTAGTGCCCTTTGAGTGCCTAGGACTGAAATGAAGCTTGGTGAGCATCCCACACAAACGAATGCTCCACATGCGGGTTTCACATGCCAACAACTCCACATTCACAGGCAACTTCAGCGCCACAGCCGTTTTCAGATAGCCCTCAATGCAAAGGCTCTAGACGCAAATATTGGTGTGAGAGCTAATTCAATCAAGGAAACACTGCATGTTGGTGAAGGGCTTATTGAAGAAGAATCAGCCGAGTGGTTCTTGTGGGAGAACAACTCCATTTGGCTCACTAACTTCACAAACCATCAGGCTTCCAAGCAGCTCTCACGGAAACTCAGTTTTCACACTCTATGCTTAGTGCCCTTTGAGTGCATTATCTAGGAATGAACTTGGTAGAGCATCCCACACAAACGAATGCTCCACATGCGGGTTTCACATGCCACCAACTCCACATTCACAGGCAACTTCAGCGCCACAGCCGTTTTCAGATATCCCTCAATGCAAAGGCTCTAGACGCAAATATTGGTGTGAGAGCTAATTCAATCAAGGAAACACTGCATGTTGGTGAAGGGCTTATTGAAGAAGGATCAGCCGAGTGGTTCTTGTGGGAGAACAACTCCATTTGGCTCACTAACTTCACACACCATCAGGCTTCCAAGCAGCTCTCAAGGAAACTCAGTTTTCACACTCTATGCTTAGTGCCCTTTGAGTGCCTAGGACTGAAATGAAGCTTGGTGAGCATCCCACACAAACGAATGCTCCACATGCGGGTTTCACATGCCAACAACTCCACATTCACAGGCAACTTCAGCGCCACAGCCGTTTTCAGATAGCCCTCAATGCAAAGGCTTTAGACGCAAATATTGGTGTGAGAGCTAATTCAATCAAGGAAACACTGCATGTTGGTGAAGGGCTTATTGAAGAAGGATCAGCCGAGTGGTTCTTGTGGGAGAACAACTCCATTTGGCTCACTAACTTCACACACCATCAGGCTTCCAAGCAGCTCTCAAGGAAACTCAGTTTTCACACTCTATGCTTAGTGCCCTTTGAGTGCATTATCTAGGAATGAAGCTTGGTAGAGCATCCCACACAAACGAATGCTCCACATGCGGGTTTCACATGCCAACAACTCCACATTCACAGGCAACTTCAGCGCCACAGCCGTTTTCAGATAGCCCTCAATGCAAAGGCTTTAGACGCAAATATTGGTGTGAGAGCTAATTCAATCAAGGAAACACTGCATGTTGGTGAAGGGCTTATTGAAGAAGGATCAGCCGAGTGGTTCTTGTGGGAGAACAACTCCATTTGGCTCACTAACTTCACACACCATCAGGCTTCCAAGCAGCTCTCAAGGAAACTCAGTTTTCACACTCTATGCTAAGTTCCCTTTGAGTGCATTATCTAGGAATGAACCTGGTAGAGCATCCCACACAAACGAATGCTCCACATGCGGGTTTCACATGCCACGAACTCCACATTCACAGGCAACTTCAGCGCCACAGCCGTTTTCAGATAGCCCTCAATGCAAAGGCTTTAGATGCAAATATTGGTGTGAGAGCTAATTCAATCAAGGAAACACTGCATGTTGGTGAAGGGCTTATTGAAGAAGGATCAGCCGAGTGGTTCTTGTGGGAGAACAACTCCATTTGGCTCACTAACTTCACACACTATCAGGCTTCCAAGCAGCTCTCAAGGAAACTCAGTTTTCACACTCTATGCTTAGTGCCCTTTGAGTGCATTATCTAGGAATGAACCTGGTAGAGCATCCCACACAAACGAATGCTCCACATGCGGGTTTCACATGCCAACAACTCCACATTCACAGGCAACTTCAGCGCCACAGCCGTTTTCAGATAGCCCTCAATGCAAAGGCTCTAGACGCAAATATTGGTGTGAGAGCTAATTCAATCAAGGAAACACTGCATGTTGGTGAAGGGCTTATTGAAGAAGGATCAGCCGAGTGGTTCTTGTGGGAGAACAACTCCATTTGGCTCACTAACTTCACACACCATCAGGCTTCCAAGCAGCTCTCAAGGAAACTCAGTTTTCACACTCTATGCTTAGTGCCCTTTGAGTGCCTAGGACTGAAATGAAGCTTGGTGAGCATCCCACACAAACGAATGCTCCACATGCGGGTTTCACATGCCAACAACTCCACATTCACAGGCAACTTCAGCGCCACAGCCGTTTTCAGATAGCCCTCAATGCAAAGGCTCTAGACGCAAATATTGGTGTGAGAGCTAATTCAATCAAGGAAACACTGCATGTTGGTGAAGGGCATATTGAAGAAGGATCAGCCGAGTGGTTCTTGTGGGAGAACAACTCCATTTGGCTCACTAACTTCACAAACCATCAGGCTTCCAAGCAGCTCTCACGGAAACTCAGTTTTCACACTCTATGCTTAGTGCCCTTTGAGTGCATTATCTAGGAATGAACTTGGAAGAGCATCCCACACAAACGAATGCTCCACATGCGGGTTTCACATGCCACCAACTCCACATTCACAGGCAACTTCAGCGCCACAGCCGTTTTCAGATAGCCCTCAATGCAAAGGCTCTAGACGCAAATATTGGTGTGAGAGCTAATTCAATCAAGGAAACACTGCATGTTGGTGAAGGGCTTATTGAAGAAGGATCAGCCGAGTGGTTCTTGTGGGAGAACAACTCCATTTGGCTCACTAACTTCACACACCATCAGGCTTCCAAGCAGCTCTCAAGGAAACTCAGTTTTCACACTCTATGCTTAGTGCCCTTTGAGTGCCTAGGACTGAAATGAAGCTTGGTGAGCATCCCACACAAACGAATGCTCCACATGCGGGTTTCACATGCCAACAACTCCACATTCACAGGCAACTTCAGCGCCACAGCCGTTTTCAGATAGCCCTCAATGCAAAGGCTCGAGACGCAAATATTGGTGTGAGAGCTAATTCAATCAAGGAAACACTGCATGTTGGTGAAGGGCATATTGAAGAAGGATCAGCCGAGTGGTTCTTGTGGGAGAACAACTCCATTTGGCTCACTAACTTCACACACCATCAGGCTTCCAAGCATCTCTCAAGGAAACTCAGTTTTCACACTCTATGCTTAGTGCCCTTTGAGTGCCTAGGACTGAAATGAAGCTTGGTGAGCATCCCACACAAACGAATGCTCCACATGCGTGTTTCACATGCCACCAACTCCACATTCACGGGCAACTGCAGCGCCACAGCCGTTTTCAGATAGCCCTCAATGCAAAGGCTCTAGACGCAAATATTGGTGTGAGAGCTAATTCAATCAAGGAAACACTGCATGTTGGTGAAGGGCTTATTGAAGAAGGATCAGCCGAGTGGTTCTTGTGGGAGAACAACTCCATTTGGCTCACTAACTTCACACACCATCAGGCTTCCAAGCAGCTCTCAAGGAAACTCAGTTTTCATACTCTATGCTTAGTGCCCTTTGAGTGCTAGGACTGAAATGAAGCTTGGTGAGCATCCCACAGAAACGAATGCTCCACATGCGGGTTTCACATGCCACCAACTCCACATTCACGGGCAACTGCAGCGCCACAGCCGTTTTCAGATAGCCCTCAATGCAAAGGCTCTAGAAGCAAATATTGGTGTGAGAGCTAATTCAATCAAGGAAACACTGCATGTTGGTGTAGGGCATATTGAAGAAGGATCAGCCGAGTGGTTCTTGTGGGAGAACAACTCCATTTGGCTCACTAACTTCACACACCATCAGGCTTCCAAGCAGCTCTCACGGAAACTCAGTTTTCACACTCTATGCTTAGTGCCCTTTGAGTGCATTATCTAGGAATGAACTTGGTGAGCATCCCACACAAATGAATGCTCCACATGCGGGTTTCACATGCCACCAACTCCACATTCACAGGCAACTTCAGCGCCACAGCCGTTTTCAGATAGCCCTCAATGCAAAGGCTCTAGACGCAAATATTGGTGTGAGAGCTAATTCAATCAAGGAAACACTGCATGTTGGTGAAGGGCTTATTGAAGAAGGATCAGCCGAGTGGTTCTTGTGGGAGAACAACTCCATTTGGCTCACTAACTTCACACACCATCAGGCTTCCAAGCAGCTCTCAAGGAAACTCAGTTTTCACACTCTATGCTTAGTGCCCTTTGAGTGCCTAGGACTGAAATGAAGCTTGGTGAGCATCCCACACAAACGAATGCTCCACATGCGGGTTTCACATGCCAACAACTCCACATTCACAGGCAACTTCAGCGCCACAGCCGTTTTCAGATAGCCCTCAATGCAAAGGCTCGAGACGCAAATATTGGTGTGAGAGCTAATTCAATCAAGGAAACACTGCATGTTGGTGAAGGGCATATTGAAGAAGGATCAGCCGAGTGGTTCTTGTGGGAGAACAACTCCATTTGGCTCACTAACTTCACACACCATCAGGCTTCCAAGCAGCTCTCAAGGAAACTCAGTTTTCACACTCTATGCTTAGTGCCCTTTGAGTGCCTAGGACTGAAATGAAGCTTGGTGAGCATCCCACACAAACGAATGCTCCACATGCGTGTTTCACATGCCACCAACTCCACATTCACGGGCAACTGCAGCGCCACAGCCGTTTTCAGATAGCCCTCAATGCAAAGGCTCTAGACGCAAATATTGGTGTGAGAGCTAATTCAATCAAGGAAACACTGCATGTTGGTGAAGGGCTTATTGAAGAAGGATCAGCCGAGTGGTTCTTGTGGGAGAACAACTCCATTTGGCTCACTAACTTCACACACCATCAGGCTTCCAAGCAGCTCTCAAGGAAACTCAGTTTTCATACTCTATGCTTAGTGCCCTTTGAGTGCTAGGACTGAAATGAAGCTTGGTGAGCATCCCACAGAAACGAATGCTCCACATGCGGGTTTCACATGCCACCAACTCCACATTCACGGGCAACTGCAGCGCCACAGCCGTTTTCAGATAGCCCTCAATGCAAAGGCTCTAGAAGCAAATATTGGTGTGAGAGCTAATTCAATCAAGGAAACACTGCATGTTGGTGTAGGGCATATTGAAGAAGGATCAGCCGAGTGGTTCTTGTGGGAGAACAACTCCATTTGGCTCACTAACTTCACACACCATCAGGCTTCCAAGCAGCTCTCACGGAAACTCAGTTTTCACACTCTATGCTTAGTGCCCTTTGAGTGCATTATCTAGGAATGAACTTGGTGAGCATCCCACACAAATGAATGCTCCACATGCGGGTTTCACATGCCACCAACTCCACATTCACAGGCAACTTCAGCGCCACAGCCGTTTTCAGATAGCCCTCAATGCAAAGGCTCTAGACGCAAATATTGGTGTGAGAGCTAATTCAATCAAGGAAACACTGCATGTTGGTGAAGGGCTTATTGAAGAAGGATCAGCCGAGTGGTTCTTGTGGGAGAACAACTCCATTTGGCTCACTAACTTCACACACCATCAGGCTTCCAAGCAGCTCTCAAGGAAACTCAGTTTTCACACTCTATGCTTAGTGCCCTTTGAGTGCCTAGGACTGAAATGAAGCTTGGTGAGCATCCCACACAAACGAATGCTCCACATGCGGGTTTCACATGCCAACAACTCCACATTCACAGGCAACTTCAGCGCCACAGCCGTTTTCTGATAGCCCTCAATGCAAAGGCTCTAGACGCAAATATTGGTGTGAGAGCTAATTCAATCAAGGAAACACTGCATGTTGGTGAAGGGCATATTGAAGAAGGATCAGCCGAGTGGTTCTTGTGGGAGAACAACTCCATTTGGCTCACTAACTTCACAAACCATCAGGCTTCCAAGCAGCTCTCACGGAAACTCAGTTTTCACACTCTATGCTTAGTGCCCTTTGAGTGCATTATCTAGGAATGAACCTGGTCGAGCATCCCACACAAACGAATGCTCCACATGCGGGTTTCACATGCCACCAAACTACACATGCACAGGCAACTTCAGCACCACAGCCGTTTTCAGATAGCCCTCAATGCAAAGGCTCTAGACGCAAATATTGGTGTGAGAGCTACTTCAATCAAGGAAACACTGCATGTTGGCGAAGGGCATATTGAAGAAGGATCAGCCGAGTGGTTCTTGTGGGAGAACAACTCCATTTGGCTCACTAACTTCACACACCATCAGGCTTCCAAGCAGCTCTCAAGGAAACTCAGTTTTCACACTCTATGCTTATTGCCCTTTGAGTGCATTATCTAGGAATGAACTTGGTAGAGCATCCCACACAAACGAATGCTCCACATGCGGGTTTCACATGCCACCAACTCCACATTCACAGGCAACTTCAGCGCCACAGCCGTTTTCAGATAGCCCTCAATGCAAAGGCTTTAGACGCAAATATTGGTGTGAGAGCTAATTCAATCAAGGAAACACTGCATGTTGGTGAAGGGCTTATTGAAGAAGGATCAGCCGAGTGGTTCTTGTGGGAGAACAACTCCATTTGGCTCACTAACTTCACACACCATCAGGCTTCCAAGCAGCTCTCAAGGAAACTCAGTTTTCACACTCTATGCTTAGTGCCCTTTGAGTGCATTATCTAGGAATGAACCTGGTAGAGCATCCCACACAAACGAATGCTCCACATGCGGGTTTCACATCCCAACAACTACACATTCACAGGCAACTTCAGCGCCACAGCCGTTTTCAGATAGCCCTCAATGCAAAGGCTCTAGACGCAAATATTGGTGTGAGAGCTAATTCAATCAAGGAAACACTGCATGTTGGTGAAGGGCTTATTGAAGAAGGATCAGCCGAGTGGTTCTTGTGGGAGAACAACTCCATTTGGCTCACTAACTTCACACACCATCAGGCTTCCAAGCAGCTCTCAAGGATACTCAGTTTTCACACTCTATGCTTAGTGCCCTTTGAGTGCCTAGGACTGAAAGGAAGCTTGGTGAGCATCCCACACAAACGAATGCTCCACATGCGGGTTTCACGTGCCACCAACTCCACATTCACAGGCAACTTCAGCGCCACAGCCGTTTTCAGATAGCCCTCAATGCAAAGGCTCTAGACGCAAATATTGGTGTGAGAGCTAATTCAATCAAGGAAACACTGCATGTTGGTGAAGGGCATATTGAAGAAGGATCAGCCGAGTGGTTCTTGTGGGAGAACAACTCCATTTGGCTCACTAACTTCACACACCATCAGGCTTCCAAGCAGCTCTCAAGGAAACTCAGTTTTCACACTCTATGCTTAGTGCCCTTTGAGTGCATTATCTAGGAATGAACCTGGTAGAGCATCCCACACAAACGAATGCTCCACATGCGGGTTTCACATGCCACCAACTCCACATTCACAGGCAACTTCAGCGCCACAGCCGTTTTCAGATAGCCCTCAATGCAAAGGCTCTAGACGCAAATATTGGTGTGAGAGCTAATTCAATCAAGGAAACACTGCATGTTGGTGAAGGGCTTATTGAAGAAGGATCAGCCGAGTGGTTCTTGTGGGAGAACAACTCCATTTGGCTCACTAACTTCACACACCATCAGGCTTCCAAGCAGCTCTCAAGGATACTCAGTTTTCACACTCTATGCTTAGTGCCCTTTGAGTGCCTAGGACTGAAATGAAGCTTGGTGAGCATCCCACACAAACGAATGCTCCACATGCGGGTTTCACGTGCCACCAACTCCACATTCACAGGCAACTTCAGCGCCATAGCGGTTTTCAGATAGCCCTCAATGCAAAGGCTCTAGACGCAAATATTGGTGTGAGAGCTAATTCAATCAAGGAAACACTGCATGTTGGTGAAGGGCATATTGAAGAAGGATCAGCCGAGTGGTTCTTGTGGGAGAACAACTCCATTTGGCTCACTAACTTCACACACCATCAGGCTTCCAAGCAGCTCTCAAGGAAACTCAGTTTTCACACTCTATGCTTAGTGCCCTTTGAGTGCATTATCTAGGAATGAACCTGGTAGAGCATCCCACACAAACGAATGCTCCATATGCGGGTTTCACATGCCACCAACTCCACATTCACAGGCAACTTCAGCGCCACAGCCGTTTTCAGATAGCCCTCAATGCAAAGGCTCTAGACGCAAATATTGGTGTGAGAGCTAATTCAATCAAGGAAACACTGCATGTTGGTGAAGGGCTTATTGAAGAAGGATCAGCCGAGTGGTTCTTGTGGGAGAACAACTCCATTTGGCTCACTAACTTCACACACCATCAGGCTTCCAAGCAGCTCTCAAGGAAACTCAGTTTTCACACTCTATGCTTAGTGCCCTTTGAGTGCCTAGGACTGAAATGAAGCTTGGTAGAGCATCCCACACAAACGAATGCTCCACATGCGGGTTTCACGTGCCACCAACTCCACATTCACAGGCAACTTCAGCGCCATAGCGGTTTTCAGATAGCCCTCAATGCAAAGGCTCTAGACGCAAATATTGGTGTGAGAGCTAATTCAATCAAGGAAACACTGCATGTTGGTGAAGGGCTTATTGAAGAAGGATCAGCCGAGTGGTTCTTGTGGGAGAACAACTCCATTTGGCTCACTAACTTCACACACCATCAGGCTTCCAAGCAGCTCTCAAGGAAACTCAGTTTTCATACTCTATGCTTAGTGCCCTTTGAGTGCCTAGGACTGAAATGAAGCTTGGTGAGCATCCCACACAAACGAATGCTCCACATGCGGGTTTCACATGCCACCAACTCCACATTCACAGGCAACTTCAGCGCCACAGCCGTTTTCAGATAGCCCTCAATGCAAAGGCTCTAGACGCAAATATTGGTGTGAGAGCTAATTCAATCAAGGAAACACTGCATGTTGGTGAAGGGCATATTGAAGAAGGATCAGCCGAGTGGTTCTTGTGGGAGAACAACTCCATTTGGCTCACTAACTTCACACACCATCAGGCTTCCAAGCAGCTCTCAAGGAAACTCAGTTTTCACACTCTATGCTTAGTGCCCTTTGAGTGCTAGGACTGAAATGAAGCTTGGTGAGCATCCCACAGAAACGAATGCTCCACATGCGGGTTTCACATGCCACCAACTCCACATTCACGGGCAACTGCAGCGCCACAGCCGTTTTCAGATAGCCCTCAATGCAAAGGCTCTAGACGCAAATATTGGTGTGAGAGCTAATTCAATCAAGGAAACAGTGCATGTTGGTGAAGGGCATATTGAAGAAGGATCAGCCGAGTGGTTCTTGTGGGAGAACAACTCCATTTGGCTCACTAACTTCACACACCATCAGGCTTCCAAGAAGCTCTCAAGGAAACTCAGTTTTCACACTCTATGCTTAGTGCCCTTTGAGTGCATTACCTAGGAATGAACTTGGTAGAGCATCCCACACAAACCAATGGTCTACATGCGGGTTTCACATGCCACCAACTCCACATTCACAGGCAACTTCAGCGCCACAGCCGTTTTCAGATAGCCCTCAATGCAAAGGCTCTAGACGCAAATATTGGTGTGAGAGCTAATTCAATCAAGGAAACACTGCATGTTGGTGAAGGGCTTATTGAAGAAGGATCAGCCAAGTGGTTCTTGTGGGAGAACAACTCCATTTGGCTCACTAACTTCACACACCATCAGGCTTCCAAGCAGTTCTCAAGGAAACTCAGTTTTCACACTCTATGCTTAGTGCCCTTTGAGTGCCTAGGACTGAAATGAAGCTTGGTGAGCATCCCACACAAACGAATGCTCCACATGCGGGTTTCACATGCCAACAACTCCACATTCACAGGCAACTTCAGCGCCACAGCCGTTTTCTGATAGCCCTCAATGCAAAGGCTCTAGACGCAAATATTGGTGTGAGAGCTAATTCAATCAAGGAAACACTGCATGTTGGTGAAGGGCATATTGAAGAAGGATCAGCCGAGTGGTTCTTGTGGGAGAACAACTCCATTTGGCTCACTAACTTCACACACCATCAGGCTTCCAAGCAGCTCTCAAGGAAACTCAGTTTTCACACTCTATGCTTAGTGCCCTTTGAGTGCCTAGGACTGAAATGAATCTTGGTGAGCATCCCACACAAACGAATACTCCACATGCGGGTTTCAGATGCCAACAACTCCACATTCACAGGCAACTTCAGCGCCACAGCCGTTTTCAGATAGCCCTCAATGCAAAGGCTCTCGACGCAAATATTGGTGTGAGAGCTAATTCAATCAAGGAAACACTGCATGTTGGTGAAGGGCATATTGAAGAAGGATCAGTCGAGTCGTTCTTGTTGGAGAACAACTCCATTTGGCTCACTAACTTCACACACCATCAGGCTTCCAAGCAGCTCTCAAGGAAACTCAGATTTCACACTCTATGCTTAGTGCCCTTTGAGTGCATTATCTAGGAATGAACCTGGTAGAGCATCCCACACAAACGAATGCTCCACATGCGGGTTTCACATGCCACCAACTCCACATTCACAGGCAACTTCAGCGCCACAGCCGTTTTCAGATAGCCCTCAATGCAAAGGCTCTAGACGCAAATATTGGTGTGAGAGCTACTTCAATCAAGGAAACAGTGCATGTTGGCGAAGGGCATATTGAAGAAGGATCAGCCGAGTGGTTCTTGTGGGAGAACAACTCCATTTGGCTCACTAACTTCACACACCATCAGGCTTCCAAGCAGCTCTCACGGAAACTCAGTTTTCACACTCTATGCTTATTGCCCTTTGAGTGCATTATCTAGGAATGAACTTGGTAGAGCATCCCACACAAACGAATGCTCCACATGCGGGTTTCACATGCCAACAACTCCACATTCACAGGCAACTTCAGCGCCACAGCCGTTTTCAGATAGCCCTCAATGCAAAGGCTTTAGACGCAAATATTGGTGTGAGAGCTAATTCAATCAAGGAAACACTGCATGTTGGTGAAGGGCATATTGAAGAAGGATCAGCCGAGTGGTTCTTGTGGGAGAACAACTCCATTTGGCTCACTAACTTCACACACCATCAGGCTTCCAAGCAGCTCTCAAGGAAACTCAGTTTTCACACTCTATGCTTAGTGCCCTTTGAGTGCATTATCTAGGAATGAACCTGGTAGAGCATCCCACACAAACGAATGCTCCATATGCGGGTTTCACATGCCACCAACTCCACATTCACAGGCAACTTCAGCGCCACAGCCGTTTTCAGATAGCCCTCAATGCAAAGGCTCTAGACGCAAATATTGGTGTGAGAGCTAATTCAATCAAGGAAACACTGCATGTTGGTGAAGGGCTTATTGCAGAAGGATCAGCCGAGTGGTTCTTGTGGGAGAACAACTCCATTTGGCTCACTAACTTCACACACCATCAGGCTTCCAAGCAGCTCTCACGGAAACTCAGTTTTCACACTCTATGCTTAGTGCCCTTTGAGTGCCTAGGACTGAAATGAAGCTTGGTGAGCATCCCACACAAACGAATGCTCCACATGCGGGTTTCACGTGCCACCAACTCCACATTCACAGGCAACTTCAGCGCCATAGCGGTTTTCAGATAGCCCTCAATGCAAAGGCTCTAGACGCAAATATTGGTGTGAGAGCTAATTCAATCAAGGAAACACTGCATGTTGGTGAAGGGCATATTGAAGAAGGATCAGCCGAGTGGTTCTTGTGGGAGAACAACTCCATTTGGCTCACTAACTTCACACACCATCAGGCTTCCAAGCAGCTCTCAAGGAAACTCAGTTTTCACACTCTATGCTTAGTGCCCTTTGAGTGCATTATCTAGGAATGAACCTGGTAGAGCATCCCACACAAACGAATGCTCCATATGCGGGTTTCACATGCCACCAACTCCACATTCACAGGCAACGTCAGCGCCACAGCCGTTTTCAGATAGCCCTCAATGCAAAGGCTCTAGACGCAAATATTGGTGTGAGAGCTAATTCAATCAAGGAAACACTGCATGTTGGTGAAGGGCTTATTGAAGAAGGATCAGCCGAGTGGTTCTTGTGGGAGAACAACTCCATTTGGCTCACTAACTTCACACACCATCAGGCTTCCAAGCAGCTCTCACGGAAACTCAGTTTTCACACTCTATGCTTAGTGCCCTTTGAGTGCCTAGGACTGAAATGAAGCTTGGTGAGCATCCCACACAAACGAATGCTCCACATGCGGGTTTCACGTGCCACCAACTCCACATTCACAGGCAACTTCAGCGCCATAGCGGTTTTCAGATAGCCCTCAATGCAAAGGCTCTAGACGCAAATATTGGTGTGAGAGCTAATTCAATCAAGGAAACACTGCATGTTGGTGAAGGGCATATTGAAGAAGGATCAGCCGAGTGGTTCTTGTGGGAGAATAACTCCATTTGGCTCACTAACTTCACACACCATCAGGCTTCCAAGCAGCTCTCAAGGAAACTCAGTTTTCACACTCTATGCTTAGTGCCCTTTGAGTGCATTATCTAGAAATGAACCTTGTAGAGCATCCCACACAAACGAATGCTCCACATGCGGGTTTCACATGCCAACAACTCCACATTCACAGTCAACTTCAGCGCCACAGCCGTTTTCAGATAGCCCTCAATGCAAAGGCTCTAGACGCAAATATTGGTGTGAGAGCTAATTCAATCAAGGAAACACTGCATGTTCGTGAAGGGCATATTGAAGAAGGATCAGCCGAGTGGTTCTTGTGGGAGAACAACTCCATTTGGCTCACTAACTTCACACACCATCAGGCTTCCAAGCAGCTCTCAAGGAAACTCAGTTTTCACACTCTATGCTTAGTGCCCTTTGAGTGCTAGGACTGAAATGAAGCTTGGTGAGCATCCCACAGAAACGAATGCTCCACATGCGGGTTTCACATGCCACCAACTCCACATTCACGGGCAACTGCAGCGCCACAGCCGTTTTCAGATAGCCCTCAATGCAAAGGCTCTAGACGCAAATATTGGTGTGAGAGCTAATTCAATCAAGGAAACAGTGCATGTTGGTGAAGGGCATATTGAAAAAGGATCAGCCGAGTGGTTCTTGTGGGCGAACAACTCCATTTGGCTCACTAACTTCACACACCATCAGGCTTCCAAGCAGCTCTCACGGAAACTCAGTTTTCACACTCTATGCTTAGTGCCCTTTGAGTGCATTATCTAGGAATGAACTTGGTAGAGCATCTCACACAAACCAATGGTCTACATGCGGGTTTCACATGCCACCAACTCCACATTCACAGGCAACTTCAGCGCCACAGCCGTTTTCAGATAGCCCTCAATGCAAAGGCTCTAGACGCAAATATTGGTGTGAGAGCTAATTCAATCAAGGAAACACTGCATGTTGGTGAAGGGCTTATTGAAGAAGGATCAGCCAAGTGGTTCTTGTGGGAGAACAACTCCATTTGGCTCACTAACTTCACACACCATCAGGCTTCCAAGCAGTTCTCAAGGAAACTCAGTTTTCACACTCTATGCTTAGTGCCCTTTGAGTGCCTAGGACTGAAATGAAGCTTGGTGAGCATCCCACACAAACGAATGCTCCACATGCGGGTTTCACATGCCACCAACTCCACATTCACGGGCAACTGCAGCGCCACAGCCGTTTTCAGATAGCCCTCAATGCAAAGGCTCTAGACGCAAATATTGGTGTGAGAGCTAATTCAATCAAGGAAACAGTGCATGTTGGTGAAGGGCATATTGAAGAAGGATCAGCCGAGTGGTTCTTGTGGGAGAACAACTCCATTTGGCTCACTAACTTCACACACCATCAGGCTTCCAAGAAGCTCTCAAGGAAACTCAGTTTTCACACTCTATGCTTAGTGCCCTTTGAGTGCATTACCTAGGAATGAACTTGGTAGAGCATCCCACACAAACCAATGGTCTACATGCGGGTTTCACATGCCACCAACTCCACATTCACAGGCAACTTCAGCGCCACAGCCGTTTTCAGATAGCCCTCAATGCAAAGGCTCTAGACGCAAATATTGGTGTGAGAGCTAATTCAATCAAGGAAACACTGCATGTTGGTGAAGGGCTTATTGAAGAAGGATCAGCCAAGTGGTTCTTGTGGGAGAACAACTCCATTTGGCTCACTAACTTCACACACCATCAGGCTTCCAAGCAGTTCTCAAGGAAACTCAGTTTTCACACTCTATGCTTAGTGCCCTTTGAGTGCCTAGGACTGAAATGAAGCTTGGTGAGCATCCCACACAAACGAATGCTCCACATGCGGGTTTCACATGCCAACAACTCCACATTCACAGGCAACTTCAGCGCCACAGCCGTTTTCTGATAGCCCTCAATGCAAAGGCTCTAGACGCAAATATTGGTGTGAGAGCTAATTCAATCAAGGAAACACTGCATGTTGGTGAAGGGCATATTGAAGAAGGATCAGCCGAGTGGTTCTTGTGGGAGAACAACTCCATTTGGCTCACTAACTTCACACACCATCAGGCTTCCAAGCAGCTCTCAAGGAAACTCAGTTTTCACACTCTATGCTTAGTGCCCTTTGAGTGCCTAGGACTGAAATGAATCTTGGTGAGCATCCCACACAAACGAATACTCCACATGCGGGTTTCAGATGCCAACAACTCCACATTCACAGGCAACTTCAGCGCCACAGCCGTTTTCAGATAGCCCTCAATGCAAAGGCTCTCGACGCAAATATTGGTGTGAGAGCTAATTCAATCAAGGAAACACTGCATGTTGGTGAAGGGCATATTGAAGAAGGATCAGTCGAGTCGTTCTTGTTGGAGAACAACTCCATTTGGCTCACTAACTTCACACACCATCAGGCTTCCAAGCAGCTCTCAAGGAAACTCAGATTTCACACTCTATGCTTAGTGCCCTTTGAGTGCATTATCTAGGAATGAACCTGGTAGAGCATCCCACACAAACGAATGCTCCACATGCGGGTTTCACATGCCACCAACTCCACATTCACAGGCAACTTCAGCGCCACAGCCGTTTTCAGATAGCCCTCAATGCAAAGGCTCTAGACGCAAATATTGGTGTGAGAGCTACTTCAATCAAGGAAACAGTGCATGTTGGCGAAGGGCATATTGAAGAAGGATCAGCCGAGTGGTTCTTGTGGGAGAACAACTCCATTTGGCTCACTAACTTCACACACCATCAGGCTTCCAAGCAGCTCTCACGGAAACTCAGTTTTCACACTCTATGCTTATTGCCCTTTGAGTGCATTATCTAGGAATGAACTTGGTAGAGCATCCCACACAAACGAATGCTCCACATGCGGGTTTCACATGCCAACAACTCCACATTCACAGGCAACTTCAGCGCCACAGCCGTTTTCAGATAGCCCTCAATGCAAAGGCTTTAGACGCAAATATTGGTGTGAGAGCTAATTCAATCAAGGAAACACTGCATGTTGGTGAAGGGCATATTGAAGAAGGATCAGCCGAGTGGTTCTTGTGGGAGAACAACTCCATTTGGCTCACTAACTTCACACACCATCAGGCTTCCAAGCAGCTCTCAAGGAAACTCAGTTTTCACACTCTATGCTTAGTGCCCTTTGAGTGCATTATCTAGGAATGAACCTGGTAGAGCATCCCACACAAACGAATGCTCCATATGCGGGTTTCACATGCCACCAACTCCACATTCACAGGCAACTTCAGCGCCACAGCCGTTTTCAGATAGCCCTCAATGCAAAGGCTCTAGACGCAAATATTGGTGTGAGAGCTAATTCAATCAAGGAAACACTGCATGTTGGTGAAGGGCTTATTGCAGAAGGATCAGCCGAGTGGTTCTTGTGGGAGAACAACTCCATTTGGCTCACTAACTTCACACACCATCAGGCTTCCAAGCAGCTCTCACGGAAACTCAGTTTTCACACTCTATGCTTAGTGCCCTTTGAGTGCCTAGGACTGAAATGAAGCTTGGTGAGCATCCCACACAAACGAATGCTCCACATGCGGGTTTCACGTGCCACCAACTCCACATTCACAGGCAACTTCAGCGCCATAGCGGTTTTCAGATAGCCCTCAATGCAAAGGCTCTAGACGCAAATATTGGTGTGAGAGCTAATTCAATCAAGGAAACACTGCATGTTGGTGAAGGGCATATTGAAGAAGGATCAGCCGAGTGGTTCTTGTGGGAGAACAACTCCATTTGGCTCACTAACTTCACACACCATCAGGCTTCCAAGCAGCTCTCAAGGAAACTCAGTTTTCACACTCTATGCTTAGTGCCCTTTGAGTGCATTATCTAGGAATGAACCTGGTAGAGCATCCCACACAAACGAATGCTCCATATGCGGGTTTCACATGCCACCAACTCCACATTCACAGGCAACGTCAGCGCCACAGCCGTTTTCAGATAGCCCTCAATGCAAAGGCTCTAGACGCAAATATTGGTGTGAGAGCTAATTCAATCAAGGAAACACTGCATGTTGGTGAAGGGCTTATTGAAGAAGGATCAGCCGAGTGGTTCTTGTGGGAGAACAACTCCATTTGGCTCACTAACTTCACACACCATCAGGCTTCCAAGCAGCTCTCACGGAAACTCAGTTTTCACACTCTATGCTTAGTGCCCTTTGAGTGCCTAGGACTGAAATGAAGCTTGGTGAGCATCCCACACAAACGAATGCTCCACATGCGGGTTTCACGTGCCACCAACTCCACATTCACAGGCAACTTCAGCGCCATAGCGGTTTTCAGATAGCCCTCAATGCAAAGGCTCTAGACGCAAATATTGGTGTGAGAGCTAATTCAATCAAGGAAACACTGCATGTTGGTGAAGGGCATATTGAAGAAGGATCAGCCGAGTGGTTCTTGTGGGAGAATAACTCCATTTGGCTCACTAACTTCACACACCATCAGGCTTCCAAGCAGCTCTCAAGGAAACTCAGTTTTCACACTCTATGCTTAGTGCCCTTTGAGTGCATTATCTAGAAATGAACCTTGTAGAGCATCCCACACAAACGAATGCTCCACATGCGGGTTTCACATGCCAACAACTCCACATTCACAGTCAACTTCAGCGCCACAGCCGTTTTCAGATAGCCCTCAATGCAAAGGCTCTAGACGCAAATATTGGTGTGAGAGCTAATTCAATCAAGGAAACACTGCATGTTCGTGAAGGGCATATTGAAGAAGGATCAGCCGAGTGGTTCTTGTGGGAGAACAACTCCATTTGGCTCACTAACTTCACACACCATCAGGCTTCCAAGCAGCTCTCAAGGAAACTCAGTTTTCACACTCTATGCTTAGTGCCCTTTGAGTGCTAGGACTGAAATGAAGCTTGGTGAGCATCCCACACAAACGAATGCTCCACATGCGGGTTTCACATGCCACCAACTCCACATTCACGGGCAACTGCAGCGCCACAGCCGTTTTCAGATAGCCCTCAATGCAAAGGCTCTAGACGCAAATATTGGTGTGAGAGCTAATTCAATCAAGGAAACAGTGCATGTTGGTGAAGGGCATATTGAAAAAGGATCAGCCGAGTGGTTCTTGTGGGCGAACAACTCCATTTGGCTCACTAACTTCACACACCATCAGGCTTCCAAGCAGCTCTCACGGAAACTCAGTTTTCACACTCTATGCTTAGTGCCCTTTGAGTGCATTATCTAGGAATGAACTTGGTAGAGCATCTCACACAAACCAATGGTCTACATGCGGGTTTCACATGCCACCAACTCCACATTCACAGGCAACTTCAGCGCCACAGCCGTTTTCAGATAGCCCTCAATGCAAAGGCTCTAGACGCAAATATTGGTGTGAGAGCTAATTCAATCAAGGAAACACTGCATGTTGGTGAAGGGCTTATTGCAGAAGGATCAGCCGAGTGGTTCTTGTGGGAGAACAACTCCATTTGGCTCACTAACTTCACACACCATCAGGCTTCCAAGCAGCTCTCACGGAAACTCAGTTTTCACACTCTATGCTTAGTGCCCTTTGAGTGCCTAGGACTGAAATGAAGCTTGGTGAGCATCCCACACAAACGAATGCTCCACATGCGGGTTTCACGTGCCACCAACTCCACATTCACAGGCAACTTCAGCGCCATAGCGGTTTTCAGATAGCCCTCAATGCAAAGGCTCTAGACGCAAATATTGGTGTGAGAGCTAATTCAATCAAGGAAACACTGCATGTTGGTGAAGGGCATATTGAAGAAGGATCAGCCGAGTGGTTCTTGTGGGAGAACAACTCCATTTGGCTCACTAACTTCACACACCATCAGGCTTCCAAGCAGCTCTCAAGGAAACTCAGTTTTCACACTCTATGCTTAGTGCCCTTTGAGTGCATTATCTAGGAATGAACCTGGTAGAGCATCCCACACAAACGAATGCTCCATATGCGGGTTTCACATGCCACCAACTCCACATTCACAGGCAACGTCAGCGCCACAGCCGTTTTCAGATAGCCCTCAATGCAAAGGCTCTAGACGCAAATATTGGTGTGAGAGCTAATTCAATCAAGGAAACACTGCATGTTGGTGAAGGGCTTATTGAAGAAGGATCAGCCGAGTGGTTCTTGTGGGAGAACAACTCCATTTGGCTCACTAACTTCACACACCATCAGGCTTCCAAGCAGCTCTCACGGAAACTCAGTTTTCACACTCTATGCTTAGTGCCCTTTGAGTGCCTAGGACTGAAATGAAGCTTGGTGAGCATCCCACACAAACGAATGCTCCACATGCGGGTTTCACGTGCCACCAACTCCACATTCACAGGCAACTTCAGCGCCATAGCGGTTTTCAGATAGCCCTCAATGCAAAGGCTCTAGACGCAAATATTGGTGTGAGAGCTAATTCAATCAAGGAAACACTGCATGTTGGTGAAGGGCATATTGAAGAAGGATCAGCCGAGTGGTTCTTGTGGGAGAATAACTCCATTTGGCTCACTAACTTCACACACCATCAGGCTTCCAAGCAGCTCTCAAGGAAACTCAGTTTTCACACTCTATGCTTAGTGCCCTTTGAGTGCATTATCTAGAAATGAACCTTGTAGAGCATCCCACACAAACGAATGCTCCACATGCGGGTTTCACATGCCAACAACTCCACATTCACAGTCAACTTCAGCGCCACAGCCGTTTTCAGATAGCCCTCAATGCAAAGGCTCTAGACGCAAATATTGGTGTGAGAGCTAATTCAATCAAGGAAACACTGCATGTTCGTGAAGGGCATATTGAAGAAGGATCAGCCGAGTGGTTCTTGTGGGAGAACAACTCCATTTGGCTCACTAACTTCACACACCATCAGGCTTCCAAGCAGCTCTCAAGGAAACTCAGTTTTCACACTCTATGCTTAGTGCCCTTTGAGTGCTAGGACTGAAATGAAGCTTGGTGAGCATCCCACAGAAACGAATGCTCCACATGCGGGTTTCACATGCCACCAACTCCACATTCACGGGCAACTGCAGCGCCACAGCCGTTTTCAGATAGCCCTCAATGCAAAGGCTCTAGACGCAAATATTGGTGTGAGAGCTAATTCAATCAAGGAAACAGTGCATGTTGGTGAAGGGCATATTGAAAAAGGATCAGCCGAGTGGTTCTTGTGGGCGAACAACTCCATTTGGCTCACTAACTTCACACACCATCAGGCTTCCAAGCAGCTCTCACGGAAACTCAGTTTTCACACTCTATGCTTAGTGCCCTTTGAGTGCATTATCTAGGAATGAACTTGGTAGAGCATCTCACACAAACCAATGGTCTACATGCGGGTTTCACATGCCACCAACTCCACATTCACAGGCAACTTCAGCGCCACAGCCGTTTTCAGATAGCCCTCAATGCAAAGGCTCTAGACGCAAATATTGGTGTGAGAGCTAATTCAATCAAGGAAACACTGCATGTTGGTGAAGGGCTTATTGAAGAAGGATCAGCCAAGTGGTTCTTGTGGGAGAACAACTCCATTTGGCTCACTAACTTCACACACCATCAGGCTTCCAAGCAGTTCTCAAGGAAACTCAGTTTTCACACTCTATGCTTAGTGCCCTTTGAGTGCCTAGGACTGAAATGAAGCTTGGTGAGCATCCCACACAAACGAATGCTCCACATGCGGGTTTCACATGCCAACAACTCCACATTCACAGGCAACTTCAGCGCCACAGCCGTTTTCTGATAGCCCTCAATGCAAAGGCTCTAGACGCAAATATTGGTGTGAGAGCTAATTCAATCAAGGAAACACTGCATGTTGGTGAAGGGCTTATTGAAGAAGGATCAGCCGAGTGGTTCTTGTGGGAGAACAACTCCATTTGGCTCACTAACTTCACAAACCATCAGGCTTCCAAGCAGCTCTCACGGAAACTCAGTTTTCACACTCTATGCTTAGTGCCCTTTGAGTGCATTATCTAGGAATGAACTTGGTAGAGCATCCCACACAAACCAATGGTCTACATGCGGGTTTCACATGCCACCAACTCCACATTCACAGGCAACTTCAGCGCCACAGCCGTTTTCAGATAGCCCTCAATGCTAAGGTTCTAGACGCAAATATTGGTGTGAGAGCTAATTCAATCAAGGAAACACTGCATGTTGGTGAAGGGCTTATTGAAGAAGGATCAGCCGAGTGGTTCTTGTGGGAGAATAACTCCATTTGGCTCACTAACTTCACACACCATCAGGCTTCCAAGCAGCTCTCAAGGAAACTCAGTTTTCACACTCTATGCTTAGTGCTCTTTGAGTGCCTAGGACTGAAATGAAGCTTGGTGAGCATCCCACACAAACGAATGCTCCACATGCGGGTTTCACATGCCACCAACTCCACATTCACAGGCAACTTCAGCGCCACAGCCGTTTTCAGATAGCCCTCAATGCAAAGGCTCTAGACGCAAATATTGGTGTGAGAGCTAATTCAATCAAGGAAACACTGCATGTTCGTGAAGGGCATATTGAAGAAGGATCAGCCGAGTGGTTCTTGTGGGAGAACAACTCCATTTGGCTCACTAACTTCACACACCATCAGGCTTCCAAGCAGCTCTCAAGGAAACTCAGTTTTCACACTCTATGCTTAGTGCCCTTTGAGTGCATTATCTAGGAATGAACCTGGTAGAGCATCCCACACAAACGAATGCTCCACATGCGGGTTTCACATGCCACCAACTCCACATTCACAGGCAACTTCAGCGCCACAGCCGTTTTCAGATAGCCCTCAATGCAAAGGCTCGAGACGCAAATATTGGTGTGAGAGCTAATTCAATCAAGGAAACACTGCATGTTGGTGAAGGGCATATTGAAGAAGGATCAGCCGAGTGGTTCTGGTGGGAGAACAACTCCATTTGGCTCACTAACTTCACACACCATCAGGCTTCCAAGCAGCTCTCAAGGAAACTCAGTTTTCACACTCTATGCTTAGTGCCCTTTGAGTGCCTAGGACTGAAATGAATCTTGGTGAGCATCCCACACAAACGAATACTCCACATGCGGGTTTCAGATGCCAACAACTCCACATTCACAGGCAACTTCAGCGCCACAGCCGTTTTCAGATAGCCCTCAATGCAAAGGCTCTAGACGCAAATATTGGTGTGAGAGCTAATTCAATCAAGGAAACACTGCATGTTGGTGAAGGGCATATTGAAGAAGGATCAGTCGAGTCGTTCTTGTGGGAGAACAACTCCATTTGGCTCACTAACTTCACACACCATCAGGCTTCCAAGCAGCTCTCAAGGAAACTCAGATTTCACACTCTATGCTTAGTGCCCTTTGAGTGCATTATCTAGGAATGAACCTTGTAGAGCATCCCACACAAACGAATGCTCCACATGCGGGTTTCACATGCCACCAACTCCACATTCACAGGCAACTTCAGCGCCACAGCCGTTTTCAGATAGCCCTCAATGCAAAGGCTCTAGACGCAAATATTGGTGTGAGAGCTACTTCAATCAAGGAAACAGTGCATGTTGGCGAAGGGCATATTGAAGAAGGATCAGCCGAGTGGTTCTTGTGGGAGAACAACTCCATTTGGCTCACTAACTTCACACACCATCAGGCTTCCAAGCAGCTCTCACGGAAACTCAGTTTTCACACTCTATGCTTATTGCCCTTTGAGTGCATTATCTAGGAATGAACTTGGTAGAGCATCCCACACAAACGAATGCTCCACATGCGGGTTTCACATGCCACCAACTCCACATTCACAGGCAACTTCAGCGCCACAGCCGTTTTCAGATAGCCCTCAATGCAAAAGCTTTAGACGCAAATATTGGTGTGAGAGCTAATTCAATCAAGGAAACACTGCATGTTGGTGAAGGGCTTATTGAAGAAGGATCAGCCGAGTGGTTCTTGTGGGAGAACAACTCCATTTGGCTCACTAACTTCACACACCATCAGGCTTCCAAGCAGCTCTCAAGGAAACTCAGTTTTCACACTCTATGCTTAGTGCCCTTTGAGTGCATTATCTAGGAATGAACCTGGTAGAGCATCCCACACAAACGAATGCTCCATATGCGGGTTTCACATGCCACCAACTCCACATTCACAGGCAACTTCAGCGCCACAGCCGTTTTCAGATAGCCCTCAATGCAAAGGCTCTAGACGCAAATATTGGTGTGAGAGCTAATTCAATCAAGGAAACACTGCATGTTGGTGAAGGGCTTATTGAGGAAGGATCAGCCGAGTGGTTCTTGTGGGAGAACAACTCCATTTGGCTCACTAACTTCACACACCATCAGGCTTCCAAGCAGCTCTCAAGGAAACTCAGTTTTCACACTCTATGCTTAGTGCCCTTTGAGTGCCTAGGACTGAAATGAAGCTTGGTGAGCATCCCACACAAACGAATGCTCCACATGCGGGTTTCACGTGCCACCAACTCCACATTCACAGGCAACTTCAGCGCCATAGCGGTTTTCAGACAGCCCTCAATGCAAAGGCTCTAGACGCAAATATTGGTGTGAGAGCTAATTCAATCAAGGAAACACTGCATGTTGGTGAAGGGCATATTGAAGAAGGATCAGCCGAGTGGTTCTTGTGGGAGAATAACTCCATTTGGCTCACTAACTTCACACACCATCAGGCTTCCAAGCAGCTCTCAAGGAAACCTAGTTTTCACACTCTATGCTTAGTGCCCTTTGAGTGCATTATCTAGGAATGAACCTGGTAGAGCATCCCACACAAACGAATGCTCCACATGCGGGTTTCACATGCCACCAACTCCACATTCACAGTCAACTTCAGCGCCACAGCCGTTTTCAGATAGCCCTCAATGCAAAGGCTCTAGACGCAAATATTGGTGTGAGAGCTAATTCAATCAAGGAAACACTGCATGTTCGTGAAGGGCATATTGAAGAAGGATCAGCCGAGTGGTTCTTGTGGGAGAACAACTCCATTTGGCTCACTAACTTCACACACCATCAGGCTTCCAAGCAGCTCTCAAGGAAACTCAGTTTTCACACTCTATGCTTAGTGCCCATTGAGTGCTAGGACTGAAATGAAGCTTGGTTAGCATCCCACACAAACGAATGCTCCACATGCGGGTTTCACATGCCACCAACTCCACATTCACGGGCAACTTCAGCGCCACAGCCGTTTTCAGATAGCCCTCAATGCAAAGGCTCTAGACGCAAATATTGGTGTGAGAGCTAATTCAATCAAGGAAACACTGCATGTTGGTGAAGGGCATATTGAAGAAGGATCAGCCGAGTGGTTCTTGTGGGAGAACAACTCCATTTGGCTCACTAACTTCACACACCATCAGGCTTCCAAGCAGCTCTCACGGAAACTCAGTTTTCACACTCTATGCTTAGTGCCCTTTGAGTGCATTATCTAGGAATGAACTTGGTAGAGCATCCCACACAAACCAATGGTCTACATGCGGGTTTCACATGCCACCAACTCCACATTCACAGGCAACTTCAGCGCCACAGCCGTTTTCAGATAGCCCTCAATGCAAAGGCTCTAGACGCAAATATTGGTGTGAGAGCTAATTCAATCAAGGAAACACTGCATGTTGGTGAAGGGCTTATTGAAGAAGGATCAGCCGAGTGGTTCTTGTGGGAGAACAACTCCATTTGGCTCACTAACTTCACACACCATCAGGCTTCCAAGCAGCTCTCAAGGAAACTCAGTTTTCACACTCTATGCTTAGTGCCCTTTGAGAGCCTAGGACTGAAATGAAGCTTGGTGAGCATCCCACACAAACGAATGCTCCACATGCGGGTTTCACATGCCACCAACTCCACATTCACAGGCAACTTCAGCGCCAAAGCCCTTTTCAGATAGCCCTCAATGCAAAGGCTCGAGACGCAAATATTGGTGTGAGAGCTAATTCAATCAAGGAAACACTGCATGTTGGTGAAGGGCATATTGAAGAAGGATCAGCCGAGTGGTTCTTGTGGGAGAATAACTCCATTCGGCTCACTAACTTCACACACCATCAGGCTTCCAAGCAGCTCTCAAGGAAACTCAGTTTTCACACTCTATGCTTAGTGCCCTTTGAGTGCATTATCTAGGAATGAACCTGGTAGAGCATCCCACACAAACGAATGCTCCACATGCGGGTTTCACATGCCACCAACTCCACATTCACAGGCAACTTCAGCGCCAAAGCCGTTTTCAGATAGCCCTCAATGCAAAGGCTCGAGACGCAAATATTGGTGTGAGAGCTAATTCAATCAAGGAAACACTGCATGTTGGTGAAGGGCATATTGAAGAAGGATCAGCCGAGTGGTTCTTGTGGGAGAATAACTCCATTTGGCTCACTAACTTCACACACCATCAGGCTTCCAAGCAGCTCTCAAGGAAACTCAGTTTTCACACTCTATGCTTAGTGCCCTTTGAGTGCCTAGGACTGAAATGAAGCTTGGTTAGCATCCCACACAAACGAATGCTCCACATGCGGGTTTCACATGCCACCAACTCCACATTCACAGGAAACTTCAGCGCCACAGCCGTTTGCAGATAGCCCTCAATGCAAAGGCTCTAGACGCAAATATTGGTGTGAGAGCTAATTCAATCAAGGAAACACTGCATGTTCATGAAGGGCATATTGAAGAAGGATCAGCCGAGTGGTTCTTGTGGGAGAACAACTCCATTTGGCTCACTAACTTCACACACCATCAGGCTTCCAAGCAGCTCTCAAGGAAACTCAGTTTTCACACTCTATGCTTAGTGCCCTTTGAGTGCATTATCTAGGAATGAACCTGGTAGAGCATCCCACACAAACGAATGCTCCACATGCGGGTTTCACATGCCACCAACTCCACATTCACAGGCAACTTCAGCGCCACAGCCGTTTTCAGATATCCCTCAATGCAAAGGCTTTAGACGCAAATATTGGTGTGAGAGCTAATTCAATCAAGGAAACACTGCATGTTGGTGAAGGGCTTATTGAAGAAGGATCAGCCGAGTGGTTCTTGTGGGAGAACAACTCCATTTGGCTCACTAACTTCACACACCATCAGGCTTCCAAGCAGCTCTCAAGGAAACTCAGTTTTCACACTCTATGCTTAGTGCCCTTTGAGGGCATTATCTAGGAATCAACCTGGTAGAGCATCCCACACAAACGAATGCTCCACATGCGGGTTTCACATGCCAACAACTACACATTCACAGGCAACTTCAGCGCCACAGCCGTTTTCAGATAGCCCTCAATGCAAAGGCTCTAGACGCAAATATTGGTGTGAGAGCTAATTCAATCAAGGAAACACTGCATGTTGGTGAAGGGTTTATTGAAGAAGGATCAGCCGAGTGGTTCTTGTGGGAGAACAACTCCATTTGGCTCACTAACTTCACACACCATCAGGCTTCCAAGCAGCTCTCAAGGAAACTCAGTTTTCACACTCTATGCTTAGTGCCCTTTGAGTGCCTAGGACTGAAATGAAGCTTGGTGAGCATCCCACACAAACGAATGCTCCACATGCGGGTTTCACGTGCCACCGACTCCACATTCACAGGCAACTTCAGCGCCATAGCGGTTTTCAGATAGCCCTCAATGCAAAGGCTCTAGACGCAAATATTGGTGTGAGAGCTAATTCAATCAAGGAAACACTGCATGTTGGTGAAGGGCATATTGAAGAAGGATCAGCCGAGTGGTTCTTGTGGGAGAATAACTCCATTTGGCTCACTAACTTCACACACCATCAGGCTTCCAAGCAGCTCTCAAGGAAACTCAGTTTTCACACTCTATGCTTAGTGCCCTTTGAGTGCATTATCTAGAAATGAATCTGGTAGAGCATCCCACACAAACCAATGCTCCACATGCGGGTTTCACATGCCAACAACTCCACATTCACAGGCAACTTCAGCGCCACAGCCGTTTTCAGATAGCCCTCAATGCAAAGGCTCGAGACGCAAATATTGGTGTGAGAGCTAATTCAATCAAGGAAACACTGCATGTTCGTGAAGGGCATATTGAAGAAGGATCAGCCGAGTGGTTCTTGTGGGAGAACAACTCCATTTGGCTCACTAACTTCACACACCATCAGGCTTCCAAGCAGCTCTCAAGGAAACTCAGTTTTCACACTCTATGCTTATTGCCCTTTGAGTGCATTATCTAGGAATGAACCTGGTAGAGCATCCCACACAAACGAATGCTCCACATGCGGGTTTCACATGCCACCAACTCCACATTCACGGGCAACTTCAGCGCCACAGCCGTTTTCAGATAGCCCTCAATGCAAAGGCTCTAGACGCAAATATTGGTGTGAGAGCTAATTCAATCAAGGAAACATTGCATGTTGGTGAAGGGCATATTGAAGAAGGATCAGCCGAGTGGTTCTTGTGGGAGAACAACTCCATTTGGCTCACTAACTTCACACACCATCAGGCTTCCAAGCAGCTCTCACGGAAACTCAGTTTTCACACTCTATGCTTATTGCCCTTTGAGTGCATTATCTAGGAATGAACCTGGTAGAGCATCCCACACAAACGAATGCTCCACATGCGGGTTTCACATGCCACCAACTCCACATTCACGGGCAACTTCAGCGCCACAGCCGTTTTCAGATAGCCCTCAATGCAAAGGCTCTAGACGCAAATATTGGTGTGAGAGCTAATTCAATCAAGGAAACACTGCATGTTGGTGAAGGGCTTATTGAAGAAGGATCAGCCGAGTGGTTCTTGTGGGAGAACAACTCCATTTGGCTCACTAACTTCACACACCATCAGGCTTCCAAGCAGCTCTCAAGGAAACTCAGTTTTCACACTCTATGCTTAGTGCCCTTTGAGTGCCTAGGACTGAAATGAAGCTTGGTTAGCATCCCACACAAACGAATGCTCCACATGCGGGTTTCACATGCCACCAACTCCACATTCACAGGAAACTTCAGCGCCACAGCCGTTTGCAGATAGCCCTCAATGCAAAGGCTCTAGACGCAAATATTGGTGTGAGAGCTAATTCAATCAAGGAAACACTGCATGTTCATGAAGGGCATATTGAAGAAGGATCAGCCGAGTGGTTCTTGTGGGAGAACAACTCCATTTGGCTCACTAACTTCACACACCATCAGGCTTCCAAGCAGCTCTCAAGGAAACTCAGTTTTCACACTCTATGCTTATTGCCCTTTGAGTGCATTATCTAGGAATGAACTTGGTAGAGCATCCCACACAAACGAATGCTCCACATGCGGGTTTCACATGCCACCAACTCCACATTCACAGGCAACTTCAGCGCCACAGCCGTTTTCAGATATCCCTCAATGCAAAGGCTTTAGACGCAAATATTGGTGTGAGAGCTAATTCAATCAAGGAAACACTGCATGTTGGTGAAGGGCTTATTGAAGAAGGATCAGCCGAGTGGTTCTTGTGGGAGAACAACTCCATTTGGCTCACTAACTTCACACACCATCAGGCTTCCAAGCAGCTCTCAAGGAAACTCAGTTTTCACACTCTATGCTTAGTGCCCTTTGAGGGCATTATCTAGGAATCAACCTGGTAGAGCATCCCACACAAACGAATGCTCCACATGCGGGTTTCACATCCCAACAACTACACATTCACAGGCAACTTCAGCGCCACAGCCGTTTTCAGATAGCCCTCAATGCAAAGGCTCTAGACGCAAATATTGGTGTGAGAGCTAATTCAATCAAGGAAACACTGCATGTTGGTGAAGGGTTTATTGAAGAAGGATCAGCCGAGTGGTTCTTGTGGGAGAACAACTCCATTTGGCTCACTAACTTCACACACCATCAGGCTTCCAAGCAGCTCTCAAGGAAACTCAGTTTTCACACTCTATGCTTAGTGCCCTTTGAGTGCCTAGGACTGAAATGAAGCTTGGTGAGCATCCCACACAAACGAATGCTCCACATGCGGGTTTCACGTGCCACCAACTCCACATTCACAGGCAACTTCAGCGCCATAGCGGTTTTCAGATAGCCCTCAATGCAAAGGCTCTAGACGCAAATATTGGTGTGAGAGCTAATTCAATCAAGGAAACACTGCATGTTGGTGAAGGGCATATTGAAGAAGGATCAGCCGAGTGGTTCTTGTGGGAGAATAACTCCATTTGGCTCACTAACTTCACACACCATCAGGCTTCCAAGCAGCTCTCAAGGAAACTCAGTTTTCACACTCTATGCTTAGTGCCCTTTGAGTGCATTATCTAGAAATGAACCTGGTAGAGCATCCCACACAAACGAATGCTCCACATGCGGGTTTCACATGCGAACAACTCCACATTCACAGGCAACTTCAGCGCCACAGCCGTTTTCAGATAGCCCTCAATGCAAAGGCTCGAGACGCAAATATTGGTGTGAGAGCTAATTCAATCAAGGAAACACTGCATGTTCGTGAAGGGCATATTGAAGAAGGATCAGCCGAGTGGTTCTTGTGGGAGAACAACTCCATTTGGCTCACTAACTTCACACACCATCAGGCTTCCAAGCAGCTCTCAAGGAAACTCAGTTTTCACACTCTATGCTTATTGCCCTTTGAGTGCATTATCTAGGAATGAACCTGGTAGAGCATCCCACACAAACGAATGCTCCACATGCGGGTTTCACATGCCACCAACTCCACATTCACGGGCAACTTCAGCGCCACAGCCGTTTTCAGATAGCCCTCAATGCAAAGGCTCTAGACGCAAATATTGGTGTGAGAGCTAATTCAATCAAGGAAACACTGCATGTTGGTGAAGGGCATATTGAAGAAGGATCAGCCGAGTGGTTCTTGTGGGAGAACAACTCCATTTGGCTCACTAACTTCACACACCATCAGGCTTCCAAGCAGCTCTCACGGAAACTCAGTTTTCACACTCTATGCTTAGTGCCCTTTGAGTGCATTATCTAGGAATGAACTTGGTAGAGCATCCCACACAAACCAATGGTCTACATGCGGGTTTCACATGCCACCAACTCCACATTCACAGGCAACTTCAGCGCCACATCCGTTTTCAGATAGCCCTCAATGCAAAGGCTCGAGACGCAAATATTGGTGTGAGAGCTAATTCAATCAAGGAAACACTGCATGTTGGTGAAGGGCTTATTGAAGAAGGATCAGCCGAGTGGTTCTTGTGGGAGAACAACTCCATTTGGCTCACTAACTTCACACACCATCAGGCTTCCAAGCAGCTCTCAAGGAAACTCAGTTTTCACACTCTATGCTTAGTGCCCTTTGAGAGCCTAGGAATGAAATGAAGCTTGGTGAGCATCCCACACAAACGAATGCTCCACATGCGGGTTTCACATGCCACCAACTCCACATTCACAGGCAACTTCAGCGCCAAAGCCGTTTTCAGATAGCCCTCAATGCAAAGGCTCTAGACGCAAATATTGGTGTGAGAGCTAATTCAATCAAGGAAACACTGCATGTTGGTGAAGGGCATATTGAAGAAGGATCAGCCGAGTGGTTCTTGTGGGAGAATAACTCCATTTGGCTCACTAACTTCACACACCATCAGGCTTCCAAGCAGCTCTCAAGGAAACTCAGTTTTCACACTCTATGCTTAGTGCCCTTTGAGTGCCTAGGACTGAAATGAAGCTTGGTGAGCATCCCACACAAACGAATGCTCCACATGCGGGTTTCACATGCCACCAACTCCACATTCACAGGAAACTTCAGCGCCACAGCCGTTTGCAGATAGCCCTCAATGCAAAGGCTCTAGACGCAAATATTGGTGTGAGAGCTAATTCAATCAAGGAAACACTGCATGTTCATGAAGGGCATATTGAAGAAGGATCAGCCGAGTGGTTCTTGTGGGAGAACAACTCCATTTGGCTCACTAACTTCACACACCATCAGGCTTCCAAGCAGCTCTCAAGGAAACTCAGTATTCACACTCTATGCTTAGTGCCCTTTGAGTGCTAGGACTGAAATGAAGCTTGGTGAGCATCCCACACAAACGAATGCTCCACATGCGGGTTTCACATGCCAACAACTCCACATTCACGGGCAACTTCAGCGCCACAGCCGTTTTCAGATAGCCCTCAATGCAAAGGCTCTAGACGCAAATATTGGTGTGAGAGCTAATTCAATCAAGGAAACACTGCATGTTGGTGAAGGGCATATTGAAGAAGGATCAGCCGAGTGGTTCTTGTGGGAGAATAACTCCATTTGGCTCACTAACTTCACACACCATCAGGCTTCCAAGCAGCTCTCAAGGAAACTCAGTTTTCACACTCTATGCTTAGTGCCCTTTGAGTGCCTAGGACTGAAATGAAGCTTGGTGAGCATCCCACACAAACGAATGCTCCACATGCGGGTTTCACATGCCACCAACTCCACATTCACAGGAAACTTCAGCGCCACAGCCGTTTGCAGATAGCCCTCAATGCAAAGGCTCTAGACGCAAATATTGGTGTGAGAGCTAATTCAATCAAGGAAACACTGCATGTTCATGAAGGGCATATTGAAGAAGGATCAGCCGAGTGGTTCTTGTGGGAGAACAACTCCATTTGGCTCACTAACTTCACACACCATCAGGCTTCCAAGCAGCTCTCAAGGAAACTCAGTATTCACACTCTATGCTTAGTGCCCTTTGAGTGCTAGGACTGAAATGAAGCTTGGTGAGCATCCCACACAAACGAATGCTCCACATGCGGGTTTCACATGCCAACAACTCCACATTCACGGGCAACTTCAGCGCCACAGCCGTTTTCAGATAGCCCTCAATGCAAAGGCTCTAGACGCAAATATTGGTGTGAGAGCTAATTCAATCAAGGAAACACTGCATGTTGGTGAAGGGCATATTGAAGAAGGATCAGCCGAGTGGTTCTTGTGGGAGAACAACTCCATTTGGCTCACTAACTTCACACACCATCAGGCTTCCAAGCAGCTCTCAGGGAAACTCAGTTTTCACACTCTATGCTTAGTGCCCTTTGAGTGCATTATCTAGGAATGAACTTGGTAGTGCATCCCACACAAACCAATGGTCTACATGCGGGTTTCACATGCCACCAACTCCACATTCACAGGCAACTTCAGCGCCACAGCCCTTTTCAGATAGCCCTCAATGCAAAGGCTCTAGACGCAAGTATTGGTGTGAGAGCTAATTCAATCAAGGAAACACTGCATGTTGGTGAAGGGCATATTGAAGAAGGATCAGCCGAGTGGTTCTTGTGGGAGAACAACTCCATTTGGCTCACTAACTTCACACACCATCAGGCTTCCAAGCAGCTCTCACGGAAACTCAGTTTTCACACTCTATGCTTAGTGCCCTTTGAGTGCCTAGGACTGAAATGAAGCTTGGTGAGCATCCCACACAAACGAATGCTCCACATGCGGGTTACACATGCCACCAATTCCACATTCTCAGGCAACTTCAGTGCCACAGCCGTTTTCAAATAGCCCTCAATGCAAAGGCTCTAGATGCAAATATTGGTGTGAGAGCTAATTCAATCAAGGAAACACTGCATGTTGGTGAAGGGCATATTGAAGAAGGATCAGCCGAGTGGTTCTTGTGGGAGAACAACTCCATTTGGCTCACTAACTTCACACACCATCAGGCTTCCAAGCAGCTCTCAAGGAAACTCAGTTTTCACACTCTATGCTTAGTGCCCTTTGAGTGCCTAGGACTGAAATGAATCTTGGTGAGCATCCCACACAAACGAATGCTCCACATGCGGGTTTCACATGCCACCAACTCCACATTCACAGGCAACTTCAGCGCCACAGCCGTTTTCAGATAGCCCTCAATGCAAAGGCTCTAGACGCAAATATTGGTGTGAGAGCTAATTCAATCAAGGAAACACTGCATGTTGGTGAAGGGCATATTGAAGAAGGATCAGCCGAGTGGTTCTTGTGGGAGAACAACTCCATTTGGCTCACTAACTTCACACACCATCAGGCTTCCAAGCAGCTCTCAAGGAAACGCAGTTTTCACACTCTATGCTTAGTGCCCTTTGAGTGCCTAGGACTGAAATGAAGCTTGGTGAGCATCCCACACAAACGAATGCTCCACATGCGGGTTTCACATGCCACCAACTCCACATTCACAGGCAACTTCAGCGCCACAGCCGTTTTCAGATAGCCCTCAATGCAAAGGCTCTAGATGCAAATATTGGTGTGAGAGCTAATTCAATCAAGGAAACACTGCATGTTGGTGAAGGGCATATTGAAGAAGGATCAGCCGAGTGGTTCTTGTGGGAGAACAACTCCATTTGGCTCACTAACTTCACACACCATCAGGCTTCCAAGCAGCTCTCAAGGAAACTCAGTTTTCGCACTCTATGCTTAGTGCCCTTTGAGTGCATTATCTAGGAATGAACCTGGTAGAGCATCCCACACAAACGAATGCTCCACATGCGGGTTTCACATGCCACCAACTCCACATTCACAGGCAACTTCAGCGCCACAGCCGTTTTCAGATAGCCCTCAATGCAAAGGCTCTAGACGCAAATATTGGTGTGAGAGCTAATTCAATCAAGGAAACACTGCATGTTGGGAAGGGCTTATTGAAGAAGGATCAGCCGAGTGGTTCTTGTGGGAGAACAACTCCATTTGGCTCACTAACTTCACACACCATCAGGCTTCCAAGCAGCTCTCAAGGAAACTCAGTTTTCACACTCTATGCTTAGTGCCCTTTGAGTGCCTAGGACTGAAATGAAGCTTGGTGAGCATCCCACACAAACGAATGCTCCACATGCGGGTTTCACATGCCACCAACTCCACATTCACAGGCAACTTCAGCGCCACAGCCTTTTTCAGATAGCCCTCAATGCAAAGGCTCTAGACGCAAATATTGGTGTGAGAGCTAATTCAATCAAGGAAACAATGCATGTTCGTGAAGGGCATATTGAAGAAGGATCAGCCGAGTGGTTCTTGTGGGAGAACAACTCCATTTGGCTCACTAACTTCACACACCATCAGGCTTCCAAGCAGCTCTCAAGGATACTCAGTTTTCACACTCTATGCTTAGTGCCCTTTGAGTGCCTAGGACTGAAATGAAGCTTGCTGAGCATCCCACACAAACGAATGCTCCACATGCGGGTTTCACATGCCACCAACTCCACATTCACGGGCAACTTCAGCGCCACAGCCGTTTTCAGATAGCCCTCAATGCAAAGGCTCTAGACGCAAATATTGGTGTGAGAGCTAATTCAATCAAGGAAACACTGCATGTTGGTGAAGGGCTTATTGAAGAAGGATCAGCCGAGTGGTTCTTGTGGGAGAACAACTCCATTTGGCTCACTAACTTCACACACCATCAGGCTTCCAAGCAGCTCTCAAGGATACTCAGTTTTCACACTCTATGCTTAGTGCCCTTTGAGTGCATTATCTAGGAATGAACTTGGTAGAGCATCCCACACACACCAATGGTCTACATGCGGGTTTCACATGCCACCAACTCCACATTCACAGGCAACTTCAGCCGTTTTCAGATAGCCCTCAATGCAAAGGCTCTAGATGCAAATATTGGTGTGAGAGCTAATTCAATCAAGGAAACACTGCATGTTGGTGAAGGGCTTATTGAAGAAGGATCAGCCGAGTGGTTCTTGTGGGAGAACAACTCCATTTGGCTCACTAACTTCACACACCATCAGGCTTCCAAGCAGCTCTCAAGGAAACTCAGTTTTCACACTCTATGCTTAGTGCCCTTTGAGTGCCTAGGACTGAAATGAATCTTGGTGAGCATCCCACACAAACGAATGCTCCACATGCGGGTTTCACATGCCAACAACTCCACATTCACAGGCAACTTCAGCGCCACAGCCGTTTTCAGATAGCCCTCAATGCAAAGGCTCTAGACGCAAATATTGGTGTGAGAGCTAATTCAATCAAGGAAACACTGCATGTTGGTGAAGGGCATATTGAAGAAGGATCAGCCGAGTGGTTCTTGTGGGAGAACAACTCCATTTGGCTCACTAACTTCACACACCATCAGGCTTCCAAGCAGCTCTCAAGGAAACTCAGTTTTCACACTCTATGCTTAGTGCCCTTTGAGTGCATTACCTAGGAATGAACCTGGTAGAGCATCCCACACAAACGAATGCTCCACATGCGGGTTTCACATGCCACCAACTCCACATTCACAGGCAACTTCAGCGCCACAGCCGTTTTCAGATAGCCCTCAATGCAAAGGCTCTAGACGCAAATATTGGTGTGAGAGCTAATTCAATCAAGGAAACACTGCATGTTGGTGAAGGGCATATTGAAGAAGGATCAGCCGAGTGGTTCTTGTGGGAGAACAACTCCATTTGGCTCACTAACTTCACACACCATCAGGCTTCCAAGCAGCTCTCAAGGAAACTCAGTTTTCACACTCTATGCTTAGTGCCCTTTGAGTGCCTCGGCCTGAAATGATGCTTGGTGAGCATCCCACACAAACGAATGCTCCACATGCGGGTTTCACATGCCAACAACTCCACATTCACAGGCAACTTCAGCGCCACAGCCGTTTTCAGATAGCCCTCAATGCAAAGGCTCGAGACGCAAATATTGGTGTGAGAGCTAATTCAATCAAGGAAACACTGCATGTTGGTGAAGGGCATATTGAAGAAGGATCAGCCGAGTGGTTCTTGTGGGAGAACAACTCCATTTGGCTCACTAACTTCACACACCATCAGGCTTCCAAGCAGCTCTCAAGGAAACTCAGTTTTCACACTCTATGCTTAGTGCCCTTTGAGTGCATTATCTAGGAATGAACCTGGTAGAGCATCCCACACAAACGAATGCTCCACATGCGGGTTTCACATGCCACCAACTCCACATTCTCAGGCAACTTCAGCGCCACAGCCATTTTCAGATAGCCCTCAATGCAAAGGCTCTAGACGCAAATATTGGTGTGAGAGCTAATTCAATCAAGGAAACACTGCATGTTGGTGAAGGGCATATTGAAGAAGGATCAGCCGAGTGGTTCTTGTGGGAGAACAACTCCATTTGGCTCACTAACTTCACACACCATCAGGCTTCCAAGCAGCTCTCAAGGAAACTCAGTTTTCACACTCTATGCTTAGTGCCCTTTGAGTGCATTATCTAGGAATGACCCTGGTAGAGCATCCCACACAAACGAATGCTCCACATGCGGGTTTCACATGCCACCAACTCCACATTCACAGGCAACTTCAGCGCCACAGCCGTTTTCAGATAGCCCTCAATGCAAAGGCTCGAGACGCAAATATTGGTGTGAGAGCTAATTCAATCAAGGAAACACTGCATGTTGGTGAAGGGCATATTGAAGAAGGATCAGCCGAGTGGTTCTTGTGGGAGAACAACTCCATGTGGCTCACTAACTTCACACACCATCAGGCTTCCAAGCAGCTCTCAAGGATACTCAGTTTTCACACTCTATGCTTAGTGCCCTTTGAGTGCCTAGGACTGAAATGAAGCTTGGTGAGCATCCCACACAAACGAATGCTCCACATGCGGGTTTCACATGCCAACAACTCCACATTCACAGGCAACTTCAGCGCCACAGCCGTTTTCAGATAGCCCTCAATGCAAAGGCTCTAGACGCAAATATTGGTGTGAGAGCTAATTCAATCAAGGAAACACTGCATGTTGGTGAAGGGCATATTGAAGAAGGATCAGCCGAGTGGTTCTTGTGGGAGAACAACTCCATTTGGATCACTAACTTCACACACCATCAGGCTTCCAAGCAGCTCTCAAGGAAACTCAGTTTTCACACTCTATGCTTAGTGCCCTTTGAGTGCATTATCTAGGAATGAACCTGGTAGAGCATCCCACACAAACGAATGCTCCACATGCGGGTTTCACATGCCACCAACTCCACATTCTCAGGCAACTTCAGCGCCACAGCCGTTTTCAGATAGCCCTCAATGCAAAGGCTCTAGACGCAAATATTGGTGTGAGAGCTAATTCAATCAAGGAAACACTGCATGTTGGTGAAGGGCATATTGAAGAAGGATCAGCCGAGTGGTTCTTGTGGGAGAACAACTCCATTTGGCTCACTAACTTCACACACCATCAGGCTTCCAAGCAGCTCTCACGGAAACTCAGTTTTCACACTCTATGCTTAGTGCCCTTTGAGTGCCTAGGACTGAAATGAATCTTGGTGAGCATCCCACACAAACGAATGCTCCACATGCGGGTTTCACATGCCAACAACTCCACATTCACAGGCAACTTCAGCGCCACAGCCGTTTTCAGATAGCCCTCAATGCAAAGGCTCTAGACGCAAATATTGGTGTGAGAGCTAATTCAATCAAGGAAACACTGCATGTTGGTGAAGGGCATATTGAAGAAGGATCAGCCGAGTGGTTCTTGTGGGAGAACAACTCCATTTGGCTCACTAACTTCACACACCATCAGGCTTCCAAGCAGCTCTCAAGGAAACTCAGTTTTCACACTCTATGCTTAGTGCCCTTTGAGTGCATTACCTAGGAATGAACCTGGTAGAGCATCCCACACAAACGAATGCTCCACATGCGGGTTTCACATGCCACCAACTCCACATTCACAGGCAACTTCAGCGCCACAGCCGTTTTCAGATAGCCCTCAATGCAAAGGCTCTAGACGCAAATATTGGTGTGAGAGCTAATTCAATCAAGGAAACACTGCATGTTGGTGAAGGGCATATTGAAGAAGGATCAGCCGAGTGGTTCTTGTGGGAGAACAACTCCATTTGGCTCACTAACTTCACACACCATCAGGCTTCCAAGCAGCTCTCAAGGAAACTCAGTTTTCACACTCTATGCTTAGTGCCCTTTGAGTGCCTCGGCCTGAAATGATGCTTGGTGAGCATCCCACACAAACGAATGCTCCACATGCGGGTTTCACATGCCACCAACTCCACATTCACAGGCAACTTCAGCGCCACAGCCGTTTTCAGATAGCCCTCAATGCAAAGGCTCTAGACGCAAATATTGGTGTGAGAGCTAATTCAATCAAGGAAACACTGCATGTTGGTGAAGGGCATATTGAAGAAGGATCAGCCGAGTGGTTCTTGTGGGAGAACAACTCCATTTGGCTCACTAACTTCACACACCATCAGGCTTCCAAGCAGCTCTCAAGAATACTCAGTTTTCACACTCTATGCTTAGTGCCCTTTGAGTGCATTATCTAGGAATGAACCTGGAAGAGCATCCCACACAAACGAATGCTCCACATGCGGGTTTCACATGCCACCAACTCCACATTCACAGGCAACTTCAGCGCCACAGCCATTTTCAGATAGCCCTCAATGCAAAGGCTCGAGACGCAAATATTGGTGTGAGAGCTAATTCAATCAAGGAAACACTGCATGTTGGTGAAGGGCATATTGAAGAAGGATCAGCCGAGTGGTTCTTGTGGGAGAACAACTCCATTTGGCTCACTAACTTCACACACCATCAGGCTTCCAAGCAGCTCTCAAGGATACTCAGTTTTCACACTCTATGCTTAGTGCCCTTTCAGTGCCTAGGACTGAAATGAAGCTTGGTGAGTATCCCACACAAACGAATGCTCCACATGCGGGTTTCACATGCCACCAACTCCACATTCTCAGGCAACTTCAGCGCCACAGCCGTTTTCAGATAGCCCTCAATGCAAAGGCTCTAGATGCAAATATTGGTGTGAGAGCTAATTCAATCAAGGAAACACTGCATGTTGGTGAAGGGCATATTGAAGAAGGATCAGCCGAGTGGTTCTTGTGGGAGAACAACTCCATTTGGCTCACTAACTTCACACACCATCAGGCTTCCAAGCAGCTCTCAAGGAAACTCAGTTTTCACACTCTATGCTTAGTGCCCTTTGAGTGCATTATCTAGGAATGAACCTGGTAGAGCATCCCACACAAACGAATGCTCCACATGCGGGTTTCACATGCCACCAACTCCACATTCTCAGGCAACTTCAGCGCCACAGCCATTTTCAGATAGCCCTCAATGCAAAGGCTCTAGACGCAAATATTGGTGTGAGAGCTAATTCAATCAAGGAAACACTGCATGTTGGTGAAGGGCATATTGAAGAAGGATCAGCCGAGTGGTTCTTGTGGGAGAACAACTCCATTTGGCTCACTAACTTCACACACCATCAGGCTTCCAAGCAGCTCTCAAGGAAACTCAGTTTTCACACTCTATGCTTAGTGCCCTTTGAGTGCATTATCTAGGAATGACCCTGGTAGAGCATCCCACACAAACGAATGCTCCACATGCGGGTTTCACATGCCACCAACTCCACATTCACAGGCAACTTCAGCGCCACAGCCGTTTTCAGATAGCCCTCAATGCAAAGGCTCGAGACGCAAATATTGGTGTGAGAGCTAATTCAATCAAGGAAACACTGCATGTTGGTGAAGGGCATATTGAAGAAGGATCAGCCGAGTGGTTCTTGTGGGAGAACAACTCCATGTGGCTCACTAACTTCACACACCATCAGGCTTCCAAGCAGCTCTCAAGGATACTCAGTTTTCACACTCTATGCTTAGTGCCCTTTGAGTGCCTAGGACTGAAATGAAGCTTGGTGAGCATCCCACACAAACGAATGCTCCACATGCGGGTTTCACATGCCAACAACTCCACATTCACAGGCAACTTCAGCGCCACAGCCGTTTTCAGATAGCCCTCAATGCAAAGGCTCTAGACGCAAATATTGGTGTGAGAGCTAATTCAATCAAGGAAACACTGCATGTTGGTGAAGGGCATATTGAAGAAGGATCAGCCGAGTGGTTCTTGTGGGAGAACAACTCCATTTGGATCACTAACTTCACACACCATCAGGCTTCCAAGCAGCTCTCAAGGAAACTCAGTTTTCACACTCTATGCTTAGTGCCCTTTGAGTGCATTATCTAGGAATGAACCTGGTAGAGCATCCCACACAAACGAATGCTCCACATGCGGGTTTCACATGCCACCAACTTCACATTCACAGGCAACTTCAGCGCCACAGCGGTTTTCAGATAGCCCTCAATGCAAAGGCTCTAGACGCAAATATTGGTGTGAGAGCTAATTCAATCAAGGAAACACTGCATGTTGGTGAAGGGCATATTGAAGAAGGATCAGCCGAGTGGTTCTTGTGGGAGAACAACTCCATTTGGCTCACTAACTTCACACACCATCAGGCTTCCAAGCAGCTCTCAGGGAAACTCAGTTTTCACACTCTATGCTTAGTGCCCTTTGAGTGCATTATCTAGGAATGAACTTGGTAGTGCATCCCACACAAACCAATGGTCTACATGCGGGTTTCACATGCCACCAACTCCACATTCACAGGCAACGTCAGCGCCACAGCCGTTTTCAGATAGCCCTCAATGCAAAGGCTCTAGATGCAAATATTGGTGTGAGAGCTAATTCAATCAAGGAAACACTGCATGTTGGTGAAGGGCTTATTGAAGAAGGATCAGCCAAGTGGTTCTTGTGGGAGAACAACTCCATTTGGCTCACTAACTTCACACACCATCAGGCTTCCAAGCAGCTCTCAAGGAAACTCAGTTTTCACACTCTATGCTTAGTGCCCTTTGAGTGCCTAGGACTGAAATGAAGCTTGGTGAGCATCCCACACAAACGAATGCTCCACATGCGGGTTTCACATGCCACCAACTCCACATTCACAGGCAACTTCAGCGCCACAGCCCTTTTCAGATAGCCCTCAATGCAAAGGCTCTAGACGCAAGTATTTGTGTGAGAGCTAATTCAATCAAGGAAACACTGCATGTTGGTGAAGGGCATATTGAAGAAGGATCAGCCGAGTGGTTCTTGTGGGAGAACAACTCCATTTGGCTCACTAACTTCACACACCATCAGGCTTCCAAGCAGCTCTCACGGAAACTCAGTTTTCACACTCTATGCTTAGTGCCCTTTGAGTGCCTAGGACTGAAATGAAGCTTGGTGAGCATCCCACACAAACGAATGCTCCACATGCGGGTTACACATGCCACCAATTCCACATTCTCAGGCAACTTCAGTGCCACAGCCGTTTTCAAATAGCCCTCAATGCAAAGGCTCTAGATGCAAATATTGGTGTGAGAGCTAATTCAATCAAGGAAACACTGCATGTTGGTGAAGGGCATATTGAAGAAGGATCAGCCGAGTGGTTCTTGTGGGAGAACAACTCCATTTGGCTCACTAACTTCACACACCATCAGGCTTCCAAGCAGCTCTCAAGGAAACTCAGTTTTCACACTCTATGCTTAGTGCCCTTTGAGTGCCTAGGACTGAAATGAAGCTTGCTGAGCATCCCACACAAACGAATGCTCCACATGCGGGTTTCACATGCCACCAACTCCACATTCACAGGCAACTTCAGCGCCACAGCCGTTTTCAGATAGCCCTCAATGCAAAGGCTCTAGACGCAAATATTGGTGTGAGAGCTAATTCAATCAAGGAAACACTGCATGTTGGTGAAGGGCATATTGAAGAAGGATCAGCCGAGTGGTTCTTGTGGGAGAACAACTCCATTTGGCTCACTAACTTCACACACCATCAGGCTTCCAAGCAGCTCTCAAGGAAACGCAGTTTTCACACTCTATGCTTAGTGCCCTTTGAGTGCCTAGGACTGAAATGAAGCTTGGTGAGCATCCCACACAAACGAATGCTCCACATGCGGGTTTCACATGCCACCAACTCCACATTCACAGGCAACTTCAGCGCCACAGCCGTTTTCAGATAGCCCTCAATGCAAAGGCTCTAGATGCAAATATTGGTGTGAGAGCTAATTCAATCAAGGAAACACTGCATGTTGGTGAAGGGCATATTGAAGAAGGATCAGCCGAGTGGTTCTTGTGGGAGAACAACTCCATTTGGCTCACTAACTTCACACACCATCAGGCTTCCAAGCAGCTCTCAAGGAAACTCAGTTTTCGCACTCTATGCTTAGTGCCCTTTGAGTGCATTATCTAGGAATGAACCTGGTAGAGCATCCCACACAAACGAATGCTCCACATGCGGGTTTCACATGCCACCAACTCCACATTCACAGGCAACTTCAGCGCCACAGCCGTTTTCAGATAGCCCTCAATGCAAAGGCTCTAGACGCAAATATTGGTGTGAGAGCTAATTCAATCAAGGAAACACTGCATGTTGGGAAGGGCATATTGAAGAAGGATCAGCCGAGTGGTTCTTGTGGGAGAACAACTCCATTTGGCTCACTAACTTCACACACCATCAGGCTTCCAAGCAGCTCTCAAGGAAACTCAGTTTTCACACTCTATGCTTAGTGCCCTTTGAGTGCCTAGGACTGAAATGAAGCTTGGTGAGCATCCCACACAAACGAATGCTCCACATGCGGGTTTCACATGCCACCAACTCCACATTCACAGGCAACTTCAGCGCCACAGCCTTTTTCAGATAGCCCTCAATGCAAAGGCTCTAGACGCAAATATTGGTGTGAGAGCTAATTCAATCAAGGAAACAATGCATGTTCGTGAAGGGCATATTGAAGAAGGATCAGCCGAGTGGTTCTTGTGGGAGAACAACTCCATTTGGCTCACTAACTTCACACACCATCAGGCTTCCAAGCAGCTCTCAAGGAAACGCAGTTTTCACACTCTATGCTTAGTGCCCTTTGAGTGCCTAGGACTGAAATGAAGCTTGCTGAGCATCCCACACAAACGAATGCTCCACATGCGGGTTTCACATGCCACCAACTCCACATTCACGGGCAACTTCAGCGCCACAGCCGTTTTCAGATAGCCCTCAATGCAAAGGCTCTAGACGCAAATATTGGTGTGAGAGCTAATTCAATCAAGGAAACACTGCATGTTGGTGAAGGGCTTATTGAAAAAGGATCAGCCGAGTGGTTCTTGTGGGAGAACAACTCCATTTGGCTCACTAACTTCACACACCATCAGGCTTCCAAGCAGCTCTCAAGGATACTCAGTTTTCACACTCTATGCTTAGTGCCCTTTGAGTGCCTAGGACTGAAATGAAGCTTGCTGAGCATCCCACACAAACGAATGCTCCACATGCGGGTTTCACATGCCACCAACTCCACATTCTCAGGCAACTTCAGCGCCACAGCCGTTTTCAGATAGCCCTCAATGCAAAGGCTCTAGACGCAAATATTGGTGTGAGAGCTAATTCAATCAAGGAAACACTGCATGTTGGTGAAGGGCTTATTGAAGAAGGATCAGCCGAGTGGTTCTTGTGGGAGAACAACTCCATTTGGCTCACTAACTTCACACACCATCAGGCTTCCAAGCAGCTCTCAAGGATACTCAGTTTTCACACTCTATGCTTAGTGCCCTTTGAGTGCATTATCTAGGAATGAACTTGGTAGAGCATCCCACACACACCAATGGTCTACATGCGGGTTTCACATGCCACCAACTCCACATTCACAGGCAACTTCAGCCGTTTTCAGATAGCCCTCAATGCAAAGGCTCTAGATGCAAATATTGGTGTGAGAGCTAATTCAATCAAGGAAACACTGCATGTTGGTGAAGGGCTTATTGAAGAAGGATCAGCCGAGTGGTTCTTGTGGGAGAACAACTCCATTTGGCTCACTAACTTCACACACCATCAGGCTTCCAAGCAGCTCTCAAGGAAACTCAGTTTTCACACTCTATGCTTAGTGCCCTTTGAGTGCCTAGGACTGAAATGAATCTTGGTGAGCATCCCACACAAACGAATGCTCCACATGCGGGTTTCACATGCCAACAACTCCACATTCACAGGCAACTTCAGCGCCACAGCCGTTTTCAGATAGCCCTCAATGCAAAGGCTCTAGACGCAAATATTGGTGTGAGAGCTAATTCAATCAAGGAAACACTGCATGTTGGTGAAGGGCATATTGAAGAAGGATCAGCCGAGTGGTTCTTGTGGGAGAACAACTCCATTTGGCTCACTAACTTCACACACCATCAGGCTTCCAAGCAGCTCTCAAGGAAACTCAGTTTTCACACTCTATGCTTAGTGCCCTTTGAGTGCATTACCTAGGAATGAACCTGGTAGAGCATCCCACACAAACGAATGCTCCACATGCGGGTTTCAGATGCCACCAACTCCACATTCATAGGCAACTTCAGCGCCACAGCCGTTTTCAGATAGCCCTCAATGCAAAGGCTCTAGATGCAAATATTGGTGTGAGAGCTAATTCAATCAAGGAAACACTGCATGTTGGTGAAGGGCATATTGAAGAAGGATCAGCCGAGTGGTTCTTGTGGGAGAACAACTCCATTTGGCTCACTAACTTCACACACCATCAGGCTTCCAAGCAGCTCTCAAGGAAACTCAGTTTTCACACTCTATGCTTAGTGCCCTTTGAGTGCCTCGGCCTGAAATGATGCTTGGTGAGCATCCCACACAAACGAATGCTCCACATGCGGGTTTCACATGCCACCAACTCCACATTCACAGGCAACTTCAGCGCCACAGCCGTTTTCAGATAGCCCTCAATGCAAAGGCTCTAGACGCAAATATTGGTGTGAGAGCTAATTCAATCAAGGAAACACTGCATGTTGGTGAAGGGCATATTGAAGAAGGATCAGCCGAGTGGTTCTTGTGGGAGAACAACTCCATTTGGCTCACTAACTTCACACACCATCAGGCTTCCAAGCAGCTCTCAAGGATACTCAGTTTTCACACTCTATGCTTAGTGCCCTTTGAGTGCATTATCTAGGAATGAACCTGGAAGAGCATCCCACACAAACGAATGCTCCACATGCGGGTTTCACATGCCACCAACTCCACATTCACAGGCAACTTCAGCGCCACAGCCATTTTCAGATAGCCCTCAATGCAAAGGCTCGAGACGCAAATATTGGTGTGAGAGCTAATTCAATCAAGGAAACACTGCATGTTGGTGAAGGGCATATTGAAGAAGGATCAGCCGAGTGGTTCTTGTGGGAGAACAACTCCATTTGGCTCACTAACTTCACACACCATCAGGCTTCCAAGCAGCTCTCAAGGAAACTCAGTTTTCACACTCTATGCTTAGTGCCCTTTGAGTGCATTATCTAGGAATGAACCTGGTAGAGCATCCCACACAAACGAATGCTCCACATGCGGGTTTCACATGCCACCAACTCCACATTCTCAGGCAACTTCAGCGCCACAGCCGTTTTCAGATAGCCCTCAATGCAAAGGCTCTAGATGCAAATATTGGTGTGAGAGCTAATTCAATCAAGGAAACACTGCATGTTGGTGAAGGGCATATTGAAGAAGGATCAGCCGAGTGGTTCTTGTGGGAGAACAACTCCATTTGGCTCACTAACTTCACACACCATCAGGCTTCCAAGCAGCTCTCAAGGAAACTCAGTTTTCACACTCTATGCTTAGTGCCCTTTGAGTGCATTATCTAGGAATGAACCTGGTAGAGCATCCCACACAAACGAATGCTCCACATGCGGGTTTCACATGCCACCAACTCCACATTCACAGTCAACTTCAGCGCCACAGCCGTTTTCGGATAGCCCTCAATGCAAAGGCTCTAGACGCAAATATTGGTGTGAGAGCTAATTCAATCAAGGAAACACTGCATGTTGGTGAAGGGCATATTGCAGAAGGATCAGCCGAGTGGTTCTTGTGGGAGAACAACTCCATTTGGCTCACTAACTTCACACACCATCAGGCTTCCAAGCAGCTCTCAAGGAAACTCAGTTTTCACACTCTATGCTTAGTGCCCTTTGAGTGCCTAGGACTGAAATGAAGCTTGGTGAGCATCCCACACAAACGAATGCTCCACATGCGGGTTTCACATGCCACCAACTCCACATTCTCAGGCAACTTCAGCGCCACAGCCGTTTTCAGATAGTCCTCAATGCAAAGGCTCGAGACGCAAATATTGGTGTGAGAGCTAATTCAATCAAGGAAACACTGCATGTTGGTGAAGGGCATATTGAAGAAGGATCAGCCGAGTGGTTCTTGTGGGAGAACAACTCCATTTGGCTCACTAACTTCACACACCATCAGGCTTCCAAGCAGCTCTCAAGGAAACTCAGTTTTCACACTCTATGCTTAGTGCCCTTTGAGTGCATTATCTAGGAATGAACCTGGTAGAGCATCCCACACAAACGAATGCTCCACATGCGGGTTTCACATGCCACCAACTCCACATTCACAGGCAACTTCAGCGCGACAGCCGTTTTCAGATAGCCCTCAATGCAAAGGCTCTAGACGCAAATATTGGTGTGAGAGCTAATTCAATCAAGGAAACACTGCGTGTTGGTGAAGGGCATATTGAAGAAGGATCAGCCGAGTGGTTCTTGTGGGAGAACAACTCCATTTGGCTCACTAACTTCACACACCATCAGGCTTCCAAGCAGCTCTCAAGGATACTCAGTTTTCACACTCTATGCTTAGTGCCCTTTGAGTGCATTATCTAGGAATGAACCTGGTAGAGCATCCCACACAAACGAATGCTCCACATGCGGGTTTCACATGCCACCAACTCCACATTCACAGGCAACTTCAGCGCCACAGCCGTTTTCAGATAGCCCTCAATGCAAAGGCTCTAGACGCAAATATTGGTGTGAGAGCTAATTCAATCAAGGAAACACTGCATGTTGGTGAAGGGCATATTGCAGAAGGATCAGCCGAGTGGTTCTTGTGGGAGAACAACTCCATTTGGCTCACTAACTTCACACACCATCAGGCTTCCAAGCAGCTCTCAAGGATACTCAGTATTCACACTCTATGCTTAGTGCCCTTTGAGTGCCTAGAACTGAAATGAGGCTTGGTGAGCATCCCACACAAACGAATGCTCCACATGCGGGTTTCACATGCCACCAACTCCACATTCACAGGCAACTTCAGCGCCACAGCCGTTTTCAGATAGCCCTCAATGCAAAGACTCTAGACGCAAATATTGGTGTGAGAGCTAATTCAATCAAGGAAACACTGCATGTTGGTGAAGGGCATATTGAAGAAGGATCAGCCGAGTGGTTCTTGTGGGAGAACAACTCCATGTGGCTCACTAACTTCACACACCATCAGGCTTCCAAGCAGCTCTCAAGGATACTCAGTTTTCACACTCTATGCTTAGTGCCCTTTGAGTGCCTAGGACTGAAATGAAGCTTGCTGAGCATCCCACACAAACGAATGCTCCACATGCGGGTTTCACATGCCACCAACTCCACATTCTCAGGCAACTTCAGCGCCACATCTGTTTTCAGATAGCCCTCAATGCAAAGGCTCTAGATGCAAATATTGGTGTGAGAGCTAATTCAATCAAGGAAACACTGCATGTTGGTGAAGGGCATATTGAAGAAGGATCAGCCGAGTGGTTCTTGTGGGAGAACAACTCCATTTGGCTCACTAACTTCACACACCATCAGGCTTCCAAGCAGCTCTCAAGGAAACTCAGTTTTCACACTCTATGCTTAGTGCCCTTTGAGTGCCTAGGACTGAAATGAAGCTTGGTGAGCATCCCACACAAACGAATGCTCCACATGCGGGTTTCACATGCCACCAACTCCACATTCTCAGGCAACTTCAGCGCCACAGCCGTTTTCAGATAGCCCTCAATGCAAAGGCTCTTGATGCAAATATTGGTGTGAGAGCTAATTCAATCAAGGAAACACTGCATGTTGGTGAAGGGCATATTGAAGAAGGATCAGCCGAGTGGTTCTTGTGGGAGAACAACTCCATTTGGCTCACTAACTTCACACACCATCAGGCTTCCAAGCAGCTCTCAAGGAAACTCAGTTTTCACACTCTATGCTTAGTGCCCTTTGAGTGCATTATCTAGGAATGAACCTGGTAGAGCATCCCACACAAACGAATGCTCCACATGCGGGTTTCACATGCCACCAACTCCACATTCACAGGCAACTTCAGCGCCACAGCCGTTTTCAGATAGCCCTCAATGCAAAGGCTCTAGACGCAAATATTGGTGTGAGAGCTAATTCAATCAAGGAAACACTGCGTGTTTGTGAAGGGCATATTGAAGAAGGATCAGCCGAGTGGTTCTTGTGGGAGAACAACTCCATTTGGCTCACTAACTTCACACACCATCAGGCTTCCAAGCAGCTCTCAAGGATACTCAGTTTTCACACTCTATGCTTAGTGCCCTTTGAGTGCCGAGGACTGAAATGAGGCTTGGTGAGCATCCCACACAAACGAATGCTCCACATGCGGGTTTCACATGCCACCAACTCCACATTCACAGGCAACTTCAGCGCCACAGCCGTTTTCAGATAGCCCTCAATGCAAAGGCTCTAGACGCAAATATTGGTGTGAGAGCTAATTCAATCAAGGAAACACTGCATGTTGGTGAAGGGCATATTGAAGAAGGATCAGCCGAGTGGTTCTTGTGGGAGAACAACTCCATTTGGCTCACTAACTTCACACACCATCAGGCTTCCAAGCAGCTCTCAAGGAAACTCAGTTTTCACACTCTATGCTTAGTGCCCTTTGAGTGCATTATCTAGGAATGAACCTGGTAGAGCATCCCACACAAACGAATGCTCCACATGCGGGTTTCACATGCCACCAACTCCACATTCACGGGCAACTTCAGCGCCACAGCCGTTTTCAGATAGCCCTCAATGCAAAGGCTCTAGACGCAAATATTGGTGTGAGAGCTAATTCAATCAAGGAAACACTGCATGTTGGTGAAGGGCATATTGAAGAAGGATCAGCCGAGTGGTTCTTGTGGGAGAACAACTCCATTTGGCTCACTAACTTCACACACCATCAGGCTTCCAAGCAGCTCTCACGGAAACTCAGTTTTCACACTCTATGCTTAGTGCCCTTTGAGTGCATTATCTAGGAATGAACTTGGTAGAGCATCCCACACAAACCAATGGTCTACATGCGGGTTTCACATGCCACCAACTCCACATTCACAGGCAACTTCAGCACCACAGCCGTTTTCAGATAGCCCTCAATGCAAAGGCTCGAGACGCAAATATTGTGTGAGAGCTAATTCAATCAAGGAAACACTGCATGTTGGTGAAGGGCTTATTGAAGAAGGATCAGCCGAGTGGTTCTTGTGGGAGAACAACTCCATTTGGCTCACTAACTTCACACACCATCAGGCTTCCAAGCAGCTCTCAAGGAAACTCAGTTTTCACACTCTATGCTTAGTGCCCTTTGAGAGCCTAGGAATGAAATGAAGCTTGGTGAGCATCTCCCACACAAACGAATAGTCCACATGCGGGTTTCACATGCCACCAACTCCACATTCACAGGCAACTTCAGCGCCAAAGCCGTTTTCAGATAGCCCTCAATGCAAAGGCTCGAGACGCAAATATTGGTGTGAGAGCTAATTCAATCAAGGAAACACTGCATGTTGGTGAAGGGCATATTGAAGAAGGATCAGCCGAGTGGTTCTTGTGGGAGAATAACTCCATTTGGCTCACTAACTTCACACACCATCAGGCTTCCAAGCAGCTCTCACGGAAACTCAGTTTTCACACTCTATGCTTAGTGCCCTTTGAGTGCCTAGGACTGAAATGAAGCTTGGTGAGCATCCCACACAAACGAATGCTCCACATGCGGGTTTCACATGCCACCAACTCCACATTCACAGGAAACTTCAGCGCCACAGCCGTTTTCAGATAGCCCTCAATGCAAAGGCTCTAGACGCAAATATTGTGTGAGAGCTAATTCAATCAAGGAAACACTGCATGTTCATGAAGGGCATATTGAAGAAGGATCAGCCGAGTGGTTCTTGTGGGAGAACAACTCCATTTGGCTCACTAACTTCACACACCATCAGGCTTCCAAGCAGCTCTCAAGGAAACTCAGTATTCACACTCTATGCTTAGTGCCCTTTGAGTGCTAGGACTGAAATGAAGCTTGGTGAGCATCCCACACAAACGAATGCTCCACAGGCGGGTTCACATGCCACCAACTCCACATTCACGGGCAACTTCAGCGCCACAGCCGTTTTCAGATAGCCCTCAATGCAAAGGCTCTAGACGCAAATATTGGTGTGAGAGCTAATTCAATCAAGGAAACACTGCATGTTGGTGAAGGGCATATTGAAGAAGGATCAGCCGAGTGGTTCTTGTGGGAGAACAACTCCATTTGGCTCACTAACTTCACACACCATCAGGCTTCCAAGCAGCTCTCACGGAAACTCAGTTTTCACACTCTATGCTTAGTGCCCTTTGAGTGCCTAGGACTGAAATGAAGCTTGGTGAGCATCCCACACAAACGAATGCTCCACATGCGGGTTACACATGCCACCAACTCCACATTCTCAGGCAACTTCAGTGCCACAGCCGTTTTCAAATAGCCCTCAATGCAAAGGCTCTAGATGCAAATATTGGTGTGAGAGCTAATTCAATCAAGGAAACACTGCATGTTGGTGAAGGGCATATTGAAGAAGGATCAGCCGAGTGGTTCTTGTGGGAGAACAACTCCATTTGGCTCACTAACTTCACACACCATCAGGCTTCCAAGCAGCTCTCAAGGAAACTCAGTTTTCACACTCTATGCTTAGTGCCCTTTGAGTGCCTAGGACTGAAATGAATCTTGGTGAGCATCCCACACAAACGAATGCTCCACATGCGGGTTTCACATGCCACCAACTCCACATTCACAGGCAACTTCAGCGCCACAGCCGTTTTCAGATAGCCCTCAATGCAAAGGCTCTAGACGCAAATATTGGTGTGAGAGCTAATTCAATCAAGGAAACACTGCATGTTGGTGAAGGGCATATTGAAGAAGGATCAGCCGAGTGGTTCTTGTGGGAGAACAACTCCATTTGGCTCACTAACTTCACACACCATCAGGCTTCCAAGCAGCTCTCAAGGAAACTCAGTTTTCACACTCTATGCTTAGTGCCCTTTGAGTGCATTATCTAGGAATGAACCTGGTAGAGCATCCCACACAAACGAATGCTCCACATGCGGGTTTCACATGCCACCAAACTCCACATTCACAGGCAACTTCAGCGCCACAGCCGTTTTCAGATAGCCCTCAATGCAAAGGCTCTAGATGCAAATATTGGTGTGAGAGCTAATTCAATCAAGGAAACACTGCATGTTGGTGAAGGGCATATTGAAGAAGGATCAGCCGAGTGGTTCTTGTGGGAGAACAACTCCATTTGGCTCACTAACTTCAACACACCATCAGGCTTCCAAGCAGCTCTCAAGGAAACTCAGTTTTCACACTCTATGCTTAGTGCCCTTTGAGTGCATTATCTAGGAATGAACCTGGTAGAGCATCCCACACAAACGAATGCTCCACATGCGGGTTTCACATGCCACCAACTCCACATTCACAGGCAACTTCAGCGCCACAGCCGTTTTCAGATAGAGCTCAATGCAAAGCCTCTAGACGCAAATATTGGGTGAGAGCTAATTCAATCAAGGAAACACTGCATGTTGGTGAAGGGCTTATTGAAGAAGGATCAGCCGAGTGGTTCTTGTGGGAGAACAACTCCATTTGGCTCACTAACTTCACACACCATCAGGCTTCCAAGCAGCTCTCAAGGATACTCAGTTTTCACACTCTATGCTTAGTGCCCTTTGAGTGCATTATCTACGAATGAACCTGGTAGAGCATCCCACACAAACGAATGCTCCACATGCGGGTTTCACATGCCAACAACTCCACATTCACAGGCAACTTCAGCGCCACAGCCGTTTTCAGATAGCCCTCAATGCAAAGGCTCGAGACGCAAATATTGGTGTGAGAGCTAATTCAATCAAGGAAACACTGCATGTTGCTGAAGGGCATATTGCAGAAGGATCAGCCGAGTGGTTCTTGTGGGAGAACAACTCCATTTGGCTCACTAACTTCACACACCATCAGGCTTCCAAGCAGCTCTCAAGGATACTCAGTTTTCACACTCTATGCTTAGTGCCCTTTGAGTGCCGAGGACTGAAATGAGGCTTGGTGAGCATCCCACACAAACGAATGCTCCACATGCGGGTTTTACATGCCACCAACTCCACATTCACAGGCAACTTCAGCGCCACAGCCGTTTTCAGATAGCCCTCAATGCAAAGGCTCTAGACGCAAATATTGGTGTGAGAGCTAATTCAATCAAGGAAACACTGCATGTTGGTGAAGGGCATATTGAAGAAGGATCAGCCGAGTGGTTCTTGTGGGAGAACAACTCCATTTGGCTCACTAACTTCACACACCATCAGGCTTCCAAGCAGCTCTCAAGGAAACTCAGTTTTCACACTCTATGCTTAGTGCCCTTTGAGTGCATTATCTAGGAATGAACCTGGTAGAGCATCCCACACAAACGAATGCTCCACATGCGGGTTTCACATGCCACCAACTCCACATTCACGGGCAACTTCAGCGCCACAGCCGTTTTCAGATAGCCCTCAATGCAAAGGCTCTAGACGCAAATATTGGTGTGAGAGCTAATTCAATCAAGGAAACACTGCATGTTGGTGAAGGGCATATTGAAGAAGGATCAGCCGAGTGGTTCTTGTGGGAGAACAACTCCATTTGGCTCACTAACTTCACACACCATCAGGCTTCCAAGCAGCTCTCACGGAAACTCAGTTTTCACACTCTATGCTTAGTGCCCTTTGAGTGCATTATCTAGGAATGAACTTGGTAGAGCATCCCACACAAACCAATGGTCTACATGCGGGTTTCACATGCCACCAACTCCACATTCACAGGCAACTTCAGCACCACAGCCGTTTTCAGATAGCCCTCAATGCAAAGGCTCGAGACGCAAATATTGGTGTGAGAGCTAATTCAATCAAGGAAACACTGCATGTTGGTGAAGGGCTTATTGAAGAAGGATCAGCCGAGTGGTTCTTGTGGGAGAACAACTCCATTTGGCTCACTAACTTCACACACCATCAGGCTTCCAAGCAGCTCTCAAGGAAACTCAGTTTTCACACTCTATGCTTAGTGCCCTTTGAGAGCCTAGGAATGAAATGAAGCTTGGTGAGCATCCCACACAAACGAATAGTCCACATGCGGGTTTCACATGCCACCAACTCCACATTCACAGGCAACTTCAGCGCCAAAGCCGTTTTCAGATAGCCCTCAATGCAAAGGCTCGAGACGCAAATATTGGTGTGAGAGCTAATTCAATCAAGGAAACACTGCATGTTGGTGAAGGGCATATTGAAGAAGGATCAGCCGAGTGGTTCTTGTGGGAGAACAACTCCATTTGGCTCACTAACTTCACACACCATCAGGCTTCCAAGCAGCTCTCAAGGAAACTCAGTTTTCACACTCTATGCTTAGTGCCCTTTGAGTGCATTATCTAGGAATGAACCTGGTAGAGCATCCCACACAAACGAATGCTCCACATGCGGGTTTCACATGCCACCAACTCCACATTCACGGCAACTTCAGCGCCACAGCCGTTTTCAGATAGCCCTCAATGCAAAGGCTCTAGACGCAAATATTGGTGTGAGAGCTAATTCAATCAAGGAAACACTGCATGTTGGTGAAGGGCATATTGAAGAAGGATCAGCCGAGTGGTTCTTGTGGGAGAACAACTCCATTGGCTCACTAACTTCACACACCATCAGGCTTCCAAGCAGCTCTCACGGAAACTCAGTTTTCACACTCTATGCTTAGTGCCCTTTGAGTGCATTATCTAGGAATGAACTTGGTAGAGCATCCCACACAAACCAATGGTCTACATGCGGGTTTCACATGCCACCAACTCCACATTCACAGGCAACTTCAGCACCACAGCCGTTTTCAGATAGCCCTCAATGCAAAGGCTCGAGACGCAAATATTGGTGTGAGAGCTAATTCAATCAAGGAAACACTGCATGTTGGTGAAGGGCTTATTGAAGAAGATCAGCCGAGTGGTTCTTGTGGGAGAACAACTCCATTTGGCTCACTAACTTCACACACCATCAGGCTTCCAAGCAGCTCTCAAGGAAACTCAGTTTTCACACTCTATGCTTAGTGCCCTTTGAGAGCCTAGGAATGAAATGAAGCTTGGTGAGCATCCCACACAAACGAATAGTCCACATGCGGGTTTCACATGCCACCAACTCCACATTCACAGGCAACTTCAGCGCCAAAGCCGTTTTCAGATAGCCCTCAATGCAAAGGCTCGAGATGCAAATATTGGTGTGAGAGCTAATTCAATCAAGGAAACACTGCATGTTGGTGAAGGGCATATTGAAGAAGGATCAGCCGAGTGGTTCTTGTGGGAGAATAACTCCATTTGGCTCACTAACTTCACACACCATCAGGCTTCCAAGCAGCTCTCACGGAAACTCAGTTTTCACACTCTATGCTTAGTGCCCTTTGAGTGCCTAGGACTGAAATGAAGCTTGGTGAGCATCCCACACAAACGAATGCTCCACATGCGGGTTTCACATGCCACCAACTCCACATTCACAGGAAACTTCAGCGCCACAGCCGTTTTCAGATAGCCCTCAATGCAAAGGCTCTAGACGCAAATATTGGTGTGAGAGCTAATTCAATCAAGGAAACACTGCATGTTCATGAAGGGCATATTGAAGAAGGATCAGCGAGTGGTTCTTGTGGGAGAACAACTCCATTTGGCTCACTAACTTCACACACCATCAGGCTTCCAAGCAGCTCTCAAGGAAACTCAGTATTCACACTCTATGCTTAGTGCCCTTTGAGTGCTAGGACTGAAATGAAGCTTGGTGAGCATCCCACACAAACGAATGCTCCACAGGCGGGTTTCACATGCCACCAACTCCACATTCACGGGCAACTTCAGCGCCACAGCCGTTTTCAGATAGCCCTCAATGCAAAGGCTCTAGACGCAAATATTGGTGTGAGAGCTAATTCAATCAAGGAAACACTGCATGTTGGTGAAGGGCATATTGAAGAAGGATCAGCCGAGTGGTTCTTGTGGAGAACAACTCCATTTGGCTCACTAACTTCACACACCATCAGGCTTCCAAGCAGCTCTCACGGAAACTCAGTTTTCACACTCTATGCTTAGTGCCCTTTGAGTGCCTAGGACTGAAATGAAGCTTGGTGAGCATCCCACACAAACGAATGCTCCACATGCGGGTTACACATGCCACCAACTCCACATTCTCAGGCAACTTCAGTGCCACAGCCGTTTTCAAATAGCCCTCAATGCAAAGGCTCTAGATGCAAATATTGGTGTGAGAGCTAATTCAATCAAGGAAACACTGCATGTTGGTGAAGGGCATATTGAAGAAGGATCAGCCGAGTGGTTCTTGTGGGAGAACAACTCCATTTGGCTCACTAACTTCACACACCATCAGGCTTCCAAGCAGCTCTCAAGGAAACTCAGTTTTCACACTCTATGCTTAGTGCCCTTTGAGTGCCTAGGACTGAAATGAATCTTGGTGAGCATCCCACACAAACGAATGCTCCACATGCGGGTTTCACATGCACCAACTCCACATTCACAGGCAACTTCAGCGCCACAGCCGTTTTCAGATAGCCCTCAATGCAAAGGCTCTAGACGCAAATATTGGTGTGAGAGCTAATTCAATCAAGGAAACACTGCATGTTGGTGAAGGGCATATTGAAGAAGGATCAGCCGAGTGGTTCTTGTGGGAGAACAACTCCATTTGGCTCACTAACTTCACACACCATCAGGCTTCCAAGCAGCTCTCAAGGAAACTCAGTTTTCACACTCTATGCTTAGTGCCCTTTGAGTGCATTATCTAGGAATGACCTGGTAGAGCATCCCACACAAACGAATGCTCCACATGCGGGTTTCACATGCCACCAACTCCACATTCACAGGCAACTTCAGCGCCACAGCCGTTTTCAGATAGCCCTCAATGCAAAGGCTCTAGATGCAAATATTGGTGTGAGAGCTAATTCAATCAAGGAAACACTGCATGTTGGTGAAGGGCATATTGAAGAAGGATCAGCCGAGTGGTTCTTGTGGGAGAACAACTCCATTTGGCTCACTAACTTCACACACCATCAGGCTTCCAAGCAGCTCTCAAGGAAACTCAGTTTTCACACTCTATGCTTAGTGCCCTTTGAGTGCATTATCTAGGAATGAACCTGGTAGAGCATCCCACACAAACGAATGCTCCACATGCGGGTTTCACATGCCACCAACTCCACATTCACAGGCAACTTCAGCGCCACAGCCGTTTTCAGATAGCCTCAATGCAAAGCCTCTAGACGCAAATATTGGTGTGAGAGCTAATTCAATCAAGGAAACACTGCATGTTGGTGAAGGGCTTATTGAAGAAGGATCAGCCGAGTGGTTCTTGTGGGAGAACAACTCCATTTGGCTCACTAACTTCACACACCATCAGGCTTCCAAGCAGCTCTCAAGGAAACTCAGTTTTCACACTCTATGCTTAGTGCCCTTTGAGTGCCTAGGACTGAATGAAGCTTGGTGAGCTTCCCACACAAACGAATGCTCCACATGCGGGTTTCACGTTCCACCAACTCCA